>NC_057810.1:150834906-151039787 GCF_018294505.1 Triticum aestivum
GTCGTCGCCCCGCGAGCATCGAGCTCCGGCCATCGCCATGGCCGGCGAGCCTCGCGCTCCCGAGCTTTTCCGCTCGTCTCCGTAGCACCGGCGTGCTCTCTAGGTCCTTAGGAAGCCGTTGAGGCCCTCGGTTGGCCTCCCCGTGCACCGCAGCGACGCCTGCCTCGTGCCGTGGCTTCGGCAGCCGCTCAGCTCAATGCCGTCGCCAACTCCGGCGACCCCGCGTCCCCCTGCTGCCTCCGTTGGATGCGCGGGAGGAAGGGCTACCTCCTGGTGCCCTTAGCACGTCGGACCGCTGCCGGAGCAGCGCCTCCGGCGAGCTTCCGCTGCGGTTTTGGTCGCCGCCGGCCAACTCCGGCGGGCTGACGTGGCGCCAGTTAGTTAGTGCTAATGACCACTATAAGCACCCCCATGAGCCACTGCCATGTGGGCCCCTGCACTTAATTAGGTTAGTATAATTTTTCTGTTAAATTGGTGTTAATGCCGTGGACCCCACGTGTCAGCTTTGACTCTGGCCCAGTCATCATTGACCGGTCCCACCTGTCATTCACTCAAGCCAGCCCCGAGTCACTGACCAGTGGGCCCCACATGTCAGTTTGAACTCGACCGGCTCCTGTTGACCGCTGACATCACAGTGACGTCATGCTGATGCAATAAGTCATTTTCTGGATTTGTTTTATTTCTAAATAACCAGGAAAATCCAGAAAATGATTTAAACTTCTAAAAATCATAGAAATTAATCTATAGCTCCAAATGAAATAAGTTATATATGAAAAATGATCAGAAAAATCCAATCTATCCATCTGTACCATTTTCATGCATGTTAGAACAACTTATCACTACTGTTTAGGACAAATGAAATGAATGGCATTTAAATAATCACATGTGGAGTTGGAATTTGAACCCTTGGTTCAAACCAACTTCATTTAATCTGGTTTATAGTTGCATTAGCCCAACACACTCATTTTGCTATGTCATGATCATGCATCATATTGTGCATTGCATTGATTGTGTTCCCTTCTGTGTTGCCGGTATTTGTCCCCTCTCGATAGACGTGATACCGACGATGAGATCGATGACACCGATGAAGAACTATTTCTATCTTCAGAAGTGCCAGGCAAGCAAAACTCCCTTGTTCATTCCGATACAATCCCACTCTCTCGCTCCTGCTCTCTTTTACTGCATTAGGACAACAACGACATATTTGTTACTTGCTGCGGTAGCTGAACCCCTTTCCTCTGCATGACCTGTCATTGCCACAGTAAATAGATGAAACCCACTAGCATGAGTAGGAGTTGTTTGAGCCCTGATGTGCCTACTCATTCATGCTTGTTTGTCATGCCTGCTACTGCTTAGAGTTGAGTCAGGTCTGATTCATCAGGGATGAATTGGAGGTGTGTAAACATGTCCTACGGTGTGTGAGCTAAGTGTGTGAACACGATTTGGTAAAGGTAGCGGTGAGAGGCCATGTAGGAGTACATGGTGGGTTGTCTCATTGCAGCCGTCCTCAGGACCTGAGTTCTGTGTTTGTGATCCATGAACAGTTACTACCACACATTGGGCTCCGGGCGCTCCAAGCTCTCACGACTTATTAATCAACTTGATCTCTGTCCAGGAGTTGCAACTAGTTTTTGGTGTTTGTAGGTAGTGTTAGTAGTCTACCAAGTGGCACCCGGTACAGGTGGGCTTGGGACAGACTAGGCACCGTGGCACGGTGTACCAAGCGTAGATCTACCCGTCGAGGTGGGCTTGGGAACCCTGCTCACATCGTTTGGGGCCGTGAGCGACACCCCGGCCGGATCTCCTTGCGGATGGAACCCGAATAGGCGATAAACCTGGACGAGAGACTTGTGTGGTTAGTCAGGTCGTGGCCGACACCCTTCCTGGGCTTCCGCTTGAAGGTTGCCGAGTACATGTCGTGTAAACGGCGGTAAGTGGTGAGAGCGTGTGTGAAGAAGTACACCCCTGCAGGGTTAATATGATCTATTCGAATAGCCGTGTCCGCGAAAAAGGACTTCTGGGTTGCCTGTACAGTTCATAGACAAGTGAAAGTGGATACTCTAAAATATGCAAGATAAGCGTGAGTGCTATGGATGGCGTTCTCGTAGGGAGACAGGAGCGGATCCATAGTGGTGTATTGATATGGTGAATATGTGGACTCATGTGCGCCACCTCAAAAGAGTTACTTGCAGTCGTAGTTCAGGATAGCCACCGAGTCAAAGTTGGCTTGCTGCAGTTAAACCCCACCATCCCCTTTGTTGATAATGATGCATATGTAGTTAGATCTGATGTAAGTCTTGCTGGGTACATTTGTACTCACGTTGCTTAATTTATGTTTTTGCAGAGAGACTTCAGTCTCGCTAGTAGTACCGCGTGGACTTCGACGTTTAGCTTGTTACCTCGGCTACGATCTTGTGCCCTTGGCAGGATCTGGTAGATAGTTAGGCTTCTCAGCCTTTTTCATTTGTAGATGTCTGTACTCAGACATGTTAAGCTTCCGTTTGTGCTTTGACTTGTATGCTCTGAATGTTGGGTCAAGAGACCATGTTTGTAATATCTCGCTCCTCGGAGCCTATTGAATAAATACTTGAGTTGTAGAGTCATGTTGTGATGCCATGTTGTATTTGCACATATCGAGCATATTGTGTGTATGTTATTGAAATGCTTGGTATGTGTGGGATCTGACTATCTAGTTGTTTATCCTTAGTAGCCTCTCTTACCGGGAAATGTCTCCTAGTGCTTCCACTGAGCCATGGTAGCTTGCTACTGCTCCGGAACACTTAGGCTGGCCGACATGTGTCCTTCTTTGTTCCTGTGTCTGTCCCTTCGGGGAAATGTCACGCGATGAATATCGGAGTCCTGTTAGCCCACTACAGCCCGGTTCACCGGAGTCTTGCTAGCCCAGTGCTACAGCCTGGATTCACTCGCTGATGACCGACACGTTCGATGCTGGGTCATGGATGCATGTCCCTATAAGTTTGTGCCACTTTGGGTTTACGACTAGCCATGTCAGCCCGGGCTCCTTATCATATGGATGCTAGCGACACTATCATATACGTGTGCCAAAAGGCGCAAACGGTCCCGGGCAAAGGTAAGGCGACACCCGTGGGGATACCGTGCGTGAGGCCGCAAAGTGATATGAGGTGTTACATGCTAGATCGATGTGGCATTGAGTCGGGGTCCTGACAGCTTTGGTATCAGAGCTTGACTGCCTGTAGCATTACCAAGCCAAACTGGTCGAAGTTGAGTCTAGAAATGCTTTAGTTATATAAGGGAATTGATTGTGGGATGGAACGTAAGGCTCTTTTTACTCCTTTACCTTATGCCCTCTGATCTGAGTCATCTTAACTTTCCTACAGGGTTAAGAAACTAGGCTTTCTCCTCCTTCTATCAGGATCACGTGTTACTAATCCGTAGACTTATAGGATTGATGGATTTAAGCCTATGTTCAATTCCTACTACTTCCGTATGATAACTGTTGATCTCGAAACCTTGATATTGTGCTTCTGAGTGGCTATGCCACCATTTTTGTAGCATGTCTCCAATCTTTCGAGCATTTACAGCCGTTATGCTGTCCGAGTCATCCCAGGTTTCTAAATAGTCTGAAGCATTTGCAAATCCTTTCCTCCCGTTTCGATGTTCTTTTGGTTAGATTAACCATACTAATCGGTGGGTTGAGGTACTCTATTGCCTCGACATAATTGTTGGAATCACTAATATGACCCTAGGTGTCTTAGAGTACCACCTAGTAAGCTAGCCATGATTTGTGTTCCCAGTGTGATGATTCTGGCCTTTACTCTGGAAAGCATCCCGTGATGCCATTTAGTTGTAGGTATTCTACTCCTGGGTTTTTGAACCCGAGATTCACCCTACCTACTTCTTGTTGGTAGTGTTTGCTAGTTCCTTTAGGATATTAGTAACCTTTGCGATAGTCCTCGAGATTTGTGGTATATCCTTCTTCCAATACCATGAACCAATATGGCAGAAGTTCGGGAACCAAAAGATCACAACCAGAGTGCTCTTGATGAGTTCTCCATTCTATATTGTGAAACTGCCAGTTCTACCTTCTACATGGGTTATCCGGAAGAAATGTTGAGCTTTGCTCGACATATTAATCTATGCATCCACAACTCAGAAAGATATATGTTCCTTTGAGTTGTCCTCTTCAGTCATATCCCGATCTTCGTCTATCAATTGATACTCCGGAGTAATTGTGCATTCGTGTTATCGATGCTTATTATTCTTGTGGTCCATCAAGCCATTCTACTCTGGAATGACTAGGAGAAACAAACTCCAGTACCTCATCCATATCCAGATTTGGGTCAAAGTAGTTGTATTCCACAGATCAAAATGCCAATCCAGTTTTTGTTTTGTTCTACCTTGCCGTGTTACCATCTCTATGTCAAGAGTGTCATGAGAATTGCACCACCTCTTATGAATTCTTGACACAGTAATGCTTCTTGCCATCATTGTTAATTCCTCGGTTCCCGTGTTATTGTAACCGGAATGCCGACAAGTGAAATGTGATGTGTGAAATCAATACTTCTAGCAACTCCGTTGCTTGGTAGTTAAATGGACAATAACCTCATTATTAGCGTGTTGATTATTGAATCATCACCCTAAGGCTAATCATGCTACCTAGTCCTTTTTTCCGGTGCACTCTCCGATCAATGAGTTAGGATTGAGTCAATCCCTCACTCTTGTGATCACACCGTCTTGCCCTGAAAAGCAAGATTGCTCCCGAGCTTAGTAACATATCAGTGGTTCATGATTTTCCGGATATCTTCACAGAAGTATCACCAGGATGTCTCCTGACCGCTATGTTGAGTTCGTGATCAAGTTGGTTTCTTGTAAACCAGCCATTCTCCAAGAATCTGTGTTGCATACCCCTGAGCTGGTTGGTCAAGCTAAACAACAACTTGGAGAGTTGGAAGATGAAAGCTTGTCCCGCTTAGTTCATTTCCAAAGGGATATCCTTGCGTTTGTGTGTTTGTTGAAGAAAGATGATATCTTCATCAATTGATCCTCGTGATTAGTTGTCGGTGCTATGTCTTATCCAATCCTTGATTTGATTATGGGCTATCGTCAAATCAAATCAGAACCAACGATGTTCTTAATGTTGTCTTACTCGTGGTTGATCCCTCGAGCATACACCATTATATCTTTTGGTCTGACTAATGCTATCACCATGTTCACATAGTTATGGAATTCCATCTCCATGGAAATCTGGATGACATGTTGTTGAGCCCATCGACAACATTTTTACCATTCCCCATGATTCATGTTAAACATCCAGCTAGCATTGGAAACTTTTATAATCATTATCTTCATGACTCGTTCGTGAAGCATATGTTTGGACGGAAGAAGTGAGTCCCTCTAATTCATGTGCACTTGATGCAAGTTGCCGCCATGAATTTGAGAAGGCTTGTTTTACCTCCTTTGGAATCATCCCAAGTCAGTCATGCACGTGCAAAGTATTCTGTGGTCTGTTAGACTGATCATCTTCATTCCATATGAACTCCGTAGCACACTAAGCCACTAATTGACTTGTTCAAGGAAAAGGAGTTAAGTGCTAATCCATGGTAATGCACAAGACTTCGATATCCCCAATGATGGATCCCTACCAGAACTCGGTAGTGTTTTATTGTAAGACTACCATGTGATCATGTTTGTCTGGGATAGCGTGTTCACACGTGTGTAGCAGAACCAACTCATGTTTTGGAGCTTGCTATCGTAGTTCATTTCCCGAGAATCTCACAATGTCATCTCGTCGATTTGCGTTGCAAACTTTCATTTTTCCTTCTAGACTTGATGTGTCTGGAATATCCTGACATCAACCAGATCTGAATCTCAGGCAGATATGATGGTTGGAAAGTTTCCCAAGAACTACAATAATGGTCTCTCTTTAACCGGTTAAGTGGATGTCGTGGCCAACATACCCAGCCGGAAGACCTATTATTGTAGTATCTTGATTGAGGAAGTTGGCCACCTCCCCATAAGGATTTTGTAGGATTTACTCCCTAGTTGTGCCTTATGATTTTTTGTGTTCCCGAAGTCCGACCTTTACTTGATGTTCTAGATATCAAACCATATGAATGGGATACACTAGCACATCAAGGAGAACATTAGAAGCGGAGTGCTAAATGTCTCTCGGTCGATCATCCAGATTCTGTTTCCTTGGCCTCGCTAAGGTGAAATCTAAGAAGGTGTTATCTTCGTTTGCATCTGCATCGTCCATCACTATTCATCATGGTGGTATGTTGTGTTTCCAGGATCCTTGACACAGATGTTGGTAAAACCTTGATAAATATGGAAATGCTCAAGTTCTAGAGAGCACGCGCAAGCAAAATCATCCCTTGAGTTGTTTTCAACAAAGTAATCCACATCATCTATTCTAATCCGGGTATGCCATTCTACCGAAACCCTCCAAACGATCGCTCGAGAATTGCCTTAGGCTGGTATAAAGAGTTTCAGTGATCTCTGAATCAAAGGTAATTCTTTTTGCCACCTAAGGGGATATATCTACGAGTCACCATCCCTAAGGTGTCTCGTTGTGGTATCATGGCAACTCAACTCCTCACTACGTTGACAACCGTTCACCACCCTCTTAAGTGTGGAATTGTTGCCTACCTAGTGAACCTTCGTCATCCGTTTCACTCCATCCCTTCAGATGTATGCTTCGTGTCTCAGCTCGAGAGATGTTGCTATGTCATATTCCATGAGTTGATCCTAAGTTGTTCGACCTTTGATAAGGTCGATCCTTCTAGAGTCTTTCTTTCCCTCTCGTTGTCATGTTAGTTGGAGTTCTCAGAGCAAGACTTCGAGACAATGATGGTGATCGAATCAACGCTCTTATGAAGTGCACCCTGGATCGTGAAGATTATACTAGTTTGCGTTTCCCCTTCATCTTACCCTACGCTTGAATCTCGAGATGAGATTCTTGTTTAGTGGGGGTGAGTTGTCACATCCCTAATTTTGGTCTGACCTATGCGAGCTTCCATGTGTGCATCATGTTTACATTCTAATGAAATTTGAATTGAGGAATTTTCAAAATCCTCAGAAGACCTCTAAAAATAACCAACATTTAAATCTCATCAAATGAGTCCAAGAAAATGTTCCTCTTAGTCTCTGAAAATATTGGAAAGAGGTAAAACTCAAAACAATATTTTTGGAATCTCAGAGATATTTATTTTGGGCCTTTGAATTAAATAAATAACTATTTGCATTGGATATATATTTTTATATAATTAATATATGTCCAATAATTCTGGAACATTTTATGTGGTTTGGTATATTTTAGTTCTAGCCACATAATTATTTTCAGCATTTTATCAGATGGTTTAGTGTTTTTACTAAATCAAAACAAAACAGAACAAAATAGAAAACAGAAACAAATAAAAGAGAGAGGGAATTTTACCTGGCCTCACCTGTGCAGCCCACCAACCGGCCCAGCACTGTAGCTGACCGGCCCAGCCCACCACCGCCACCTCCCCTGTCGTCTTCCTCCTTTGCCAGGAGGACGGGCGCGTGCCCGGCGCGCGAAGCCACGCGCCACGCCACCTCCTGCTTCCCGCCGCTTCCTCGACGCGGTTGTGAACGCCACGACACCCCTGGACCCTCCTCGCTCTCTCCCTCACCCTCACTTCCCCCCTGGATCCCTCTCTCTTCCCCATCGAGCGGAGCTCGTCGCCGCCGACGCCGTTTACCGCGGCCACAACCACCCCCTCGCCCCTCTGACGTGCCCATGAGCTCCACCTCCATCGTCTACGCCTCCCCGACGACTCACGCAACGCCGGACGCCCCAATGCATCCTCCCCGACCTCTTCTTCAACCTCGGGATGCCGAGATCGCCACCGCCGTGCCGTCTGCTCCGAGCCTCCCCCGAGCCCACATCGACGCCTCTGCAACCACCATGAGCTCCCGGGCCGGAACCCCCTCTCCCCGAGCTCGATTACGATTCTAGTTGTCGCCCCGCAAGCATCGAGCTCCGGCCATCGCCATGGCCGGCGAGCCTCGTGCTCCCGAGCTTTTCCGCTCGTCACCGTAGCACCGGCGTGCTCTCTAGGTCCTTAGGAAGCCGTTGAGGCCCTCGGTTGGCCTCCCCGTGCACCGCAGCGACGCCTGCCTCGTGCCGTGGCTTCGGCAGCCGCTCAGCTCAATGCCGTCGCCAACTCCGGCGACCCCGCGTCCCCCTGCTGCCTCCGTTGGATGCGCGGGAGGAAGGGCTACCTCCTGGTGCCCTTAGCACGTCGGACCGCTGCCGGAGCAGCGCCTCCGGCGAGCTTCCGCTGCGGTTTTGGTCGCCGCCGGCCAACTCCGGCAGGCTGACGTGGCGCCAGTTAGTTAGTGCTAATGACCACTATAAGCACCCCCATGAGCCACTGCCATGTGGGCCCCTGCACTTAATTAGGTTAGTATAATTTTTCTGTTAAATTGGTGTTAATGTCGTGGACCCCACGTGTCAGCTTTGACTCTGGCCCAGTCATCATTGACCGGTCCCACCTGTCATTCACTCAAGCCAGCCCCGAGTCACTGACCAGTGGGCCCCACATGTCAGTTTGAACTCGACCGGCTCCTGTTGACCGCTGACATCACAGTGACGTCATGCTGACGCAATAAGTCATTTTCTGGATTTGTTTTATTTCTAAATAACCAGGAAAATCCAGAAAATGATTTAAACTTCTAAAAATCATAGAAATTAATCTATAGCTCCAAATGAAATAAGTTATATATGAAAAATGATCAGAAAAATCCAATCTATCCATCTGTACCATTTTCATGCATGTTAGAACAACTTATCACTACTGTTTAGGACAAATGAAATGAATGGCATTTAAATAATCACATGTGGAGTTGGAATTTGAACCCTTGGTTCAAACCAACTTCATTTAATCTGGTTTATAGTTGCATTAGCCCAACACACTCATTTTGCTATGGCATGATCATGCATCATATTGTGCATTGCATTGATTGTGTTCCCTTCTGTGTTGCCGGTATTTGTCCCCTCTCGATAGACGTGATACCGACGATGAGATCGATGACACCGATGAAGAACTATTTCTATCTTCAGAAGTGCCAGGCAAGCAAAACTCCCTTGTTCATTCCGATACAATCCCACTCTCTCTCTCCTGCTCTCTTTTACTGCATTAGGACAACAACGACATATTTGTTACTTGCTGCGGTAGCTGAACCCCTTTCCTCTGCATGACCTGTCATTGCCACAGTAAATAGATGAAACCCACTAGCATGAGTAGGAGTTGTTTGAGCCCTGATGTGCCTACTCATTCATGCTTGTTTGTCATGCCTGCTACTGCTTAGAGTTGAGTCAGGTCTGATTCATCAGGGATGAATTGGAGGTGTGTAAACATGTCCTACGGTGTGTGAGCTAAGTGTGTGAACACGATTTGGTAAAGGTAGCGGTGAGAGGCCATGTAGGAGTACATGGTGGGTTGTCTCATTGCAGCCGTCCTCAGGACCTGAGTTCTGTGTTTGTGATCCATGAACAGTTACTACCACACATTGGGCTCCGGGCGCTCCAAGCTCTCTCGACTTATTAATCAACTTGATCTCTGTCCAGGAGTTGCAACTAGTTTCTGGTGTTTGTAGGTAGTGTTAGTAGTCTACCAAGTGGCACCCGGTACAGGTGGGCTTGGGACAGACTAGGCACCGTGGCACGGTGTACCAAGCGTAGATCCACCCGTCGAGGTGGGCTTGGGAACCCTGCTCACATCGTTTGGGGCCGTGAGCGAGACCCTGGCCGGATCTCCTTGCGGATGGAACCCGAATAGGCGATAAACCTGGATGAGAGACTTGTGTGGTTAGTCAGGTCATGGCCGACACCCTCGCTGGGCTTCCGCTTGAAGGTTGCCGAGTACATGTCGTGTAAACGGCGGTAAGTGGTGAGAGTGTGTGTGAAGAAGTACACCCCTGCAGGGTTAATATGATCTATTCGAATAGCCGTGTCCGCGGAAAAGGACTTCTGGGTTGCCTGTACAGTTCATAGACAAGTGAAAGTGGATACTCTAAAATACGCAAGATAAGCATGAGCGCTATGGATGGCGTTCTCGTAGGGAGATGGGAGCGGACCCATAGTGGTGTATTGATATGGTGAATATGTGGACTAGTGTGCGCCACCTCAAAAGAGTTACTTGCAGTCGTAGTTCAGGATAGCCACCGAGTCAAAGCTGGCTTGCTGCAGTTAAACCCCACAATCCCCTTTGTTGATAATGATGCATATGTAGTTAGATCTGATGTAAGTCTTGCTGGGTACATTTGTACTCACGTTGCTTAATTTATGTTTTTGCAGAGAGACTTCAGTCTCGCTAGTAGTACCGCGTGGACTTCGACGTTTAGCTTGTTACCTCAGCTACGATCTTGTGCCCTCGGCATGATCTGGTAGATAGTCAGGCTTCTCAGCCTTTTTCATTTGTAGATGTCTGTACTCAGACATGTTAAGCTTCCGTTTGTGCTTTGACTTGTATGCTCTGAATGTTGGGTCAAGAGACCATGTTTGTAATATCTCGCTCCTCGGAGCCTATTGAATAAATACTTGAGTTGTAGAGTCATGTTGTGATGCCATGTTGTATTTGCACATATCGAGCATATTGTGTGTATGTTATTGAAATGCTTGGTATGTGTGGGATCTGACTATCTAGTTGTTTATCCTTAGTAGCCTCTCTTACCGGGAAATGTCTCCTAGTGCTTCCACTGAGCCATGGTAGCTTGCTACTGCTCCGGAACACTTAGGCTGGCCGGCATGTGTCCTTCTTTGTTCCTGTGTCTGTCCCTTCGGGGAAATGTCACGCGATGAATACCGGAGTCCTGTTAGCCCGCTACAGCCCGGTTCACCAGAGTCCTGCTAGCCCAGTGCTACAACCTGGATTCACTCGCTGATGACCGACACGTTCGATGTTGGGTCATGGATGCCTGTCCCTGTAAGTTTGTGCCACTTTGGGTTTACGACTAGCCATGTCAGCCCGGGCTCCTTATCATATGAATGCTAGCGACACTATCATATATGTGTGCCAAAAGGCGCAAACGGTCCCGGGCAAAGGTAAGGCGACACCCGTGGGGATACCGTGCGTGAGGCCACAAAGTGATATGAGGTGTTACATGCTAGATCGATGTGGCATTGAGTCGGGGTCCTGACATTCTATATCATTTCCAATCAACAATATGTCGTCCACATATAATATCAGAAATGCTACAGAGCTCCCACTCACTTTCTTGTAAATACAGGCTTCTCCAAAAGTCTGTATAAAACCATATGCTTTGATCACACTATCAAAGCATTTATTCCAACTTTGAGAGGCTTGCACCAGTCCATAAACAGATCGCTGGAGCTTGCACACTTTGTTAGCACCTTTCGGATCGACAAAACCTTCTGGTTGCATCATATACAACTCTTCTTCCAGAAATCCATTCAGGAATGCAGTTTTGACATCCATTTACCAAATTTCATAATCATAAAATGTGGCAATTGCTAACATGATTCGGACAGACTTAAGCATCGCTATGGATGAGAAGGTCTCATCGTAGTCAACCCCTTGAACTTGTCGAAAACCTTTCGCAACAAGCCGAGCTTTGTAGATAGTAACACTACTATCAGTGTCCGTCTTCCTCTTGAAGATCCATTTATTCTCAATGGCTTGCCGATCATTGGGCAAGTTAACCAAAGTCCATACGTTGTTCTCATACATGGATCACATCTCAGATTTCATGGCCTTAAACCATTTTGCGAAATCTGGGCTCATCATCACTTCCTCATAGTTTGTAGGTTTGTTATGGTCAAGCAACATGACCTCCAAAATAGGATTACCGCACCACTCTGGTGCGGACTGTACTCTGGTTGACCTACAAGGTTCGGTAGTAACTTGATCTAAAGTTTCATGATCATCATCATTAATCTTCCTCACTAATTGGTGTAGGCATCACTGGAACTGATTTCAGTGATGAACTATTTTCCAATTCAGGAGAAGGTACTATTACCTCATCAAGTTCTACATTTCTCCCACTCACTTCTTTCGAGAGAAACTCCTTCTCTAGAAAGGATCCATTCTTAGTAACGAATATTTTACCTTTAGATCTTTGATTAGAAGGTGTACCCAACAGTCTCCTTTGGGTATCCTATGAAGATGCATTCCTTTGATTTGGGTTTGAGCTTATCAGGTTGAAACTTTTTCACATAAGCATCGCAACTCCAAACTTTAAGAAACGACAGCTTAGGTTTATTACCATAGTTCATACAGTGTCGTCTCAACGGATTTAGATGGTGCCCTATTTAACGTGAATGCAGTTGTCTCTAATGCATAACCCCAAAATGATAGTGGTAAACCGATAAGAGACATCATAGATCGCACCATATCTAATAAAGTGCGGTTACGATGTTCGGACACACCATAACACTGTGGTGTTCCAGGTGGCGTGAGCTGTGAAACTATTCCACATTGTTTTATATGAAGGCCAAACTCATAACTCAAATATTCTCCTCCACGATCAGATCGTAGAAACTTTATTTTCTTGTTACGATGATTCTCCACCTCACTCTGAAATTCTTTGAACTTTTCAAATGTTTCAGACTTGTGTTTCATTAAGTAGATATACCCATATTTGCTCAAATCATCTGTGAAGGTCAAAAAATAACAATACTCGCCACGAGCATCAACACTCATTGGATCGCATACATCGGTATGTATATTTCCAATAAGTCGGTAGCTCGTTCCATTGTTCCGGAGAACGGAGTTTTAGTCATCTTTCCCATAAGGCACGGTTCACAAGCATCAAATGATTCATAATCAAGTGATTCCAAAAGTCCATCTTTATGGAGTTTCTTCATGCGCTTTACATCGATATGACCCAAACGGCAGTGCCACAAATATGTTGCACTATCATTATCAACTTTGCATCTTTTGGCATCAATATTATGAATATGTGTATCACTATGATCAAGATTCAATAAACCATCAACATTGGGTGTATGACCATAGAAGGTTTTATTCATTTAAACAGAATAACAATTTATTATCTATCTTAGATGAATAATCGTATCGCAATAAACATGATCTAATTATATTTATGCTCAACGCAAACACCAAATAACATTTATTTAGGTTCAAGACTAATCTCAAAAATATAGGGAGTGTGCGATGATGATCATATCAATCTTGGAACCACTTCCAACACACATCGTCACTTCATCCTCAACTAGTCTCTGTTTACTTTGTAACTCCTGTTTCGAGTTACTAATCTTAGCAACCGAACAAGTATCAAATACCCAGGGGCTACTATAAACACTAGTAAGGTACACATCAATAACCTGTATATCAAATATACCCTTGTTCACTTTGCCATCCTTCTTATCTACCAAATATTCAGGGCATTTCTGCTTCCAGTGACCATTTCCTTTGCAGTATAAGCATTCAGTTTCAGGCTTTGGTCCAGCTTTGGGCTTCTTCACGGAGTGACAACTTGCTTGCCATTCTGCTTGAAGTTCCCTTTCTTTCCCTTTGCCCTTTTCTTGAAACTAGTGGTCTTATCAATCATCAACACTTGATGCTCTTTCTTGATTTCTACCTTCATTGATTTCAACATCACGAAGAGCTCGGGAATCGTTTTCGTCATCCCTTGCATACTATAGTTCATCACGAAGTTCTGGTAACTTGGTGATGGTGACTAGAGAACTCTGTAAATCACTATCTTATCTGGAAGATTAACTCCCACTTGATTCAAGTAATTGTAGTACCCAGACAATCTAAGCACATGCTCACTTCTTGAGCTATTCTCCTCCATCTTTTAGCTATAGAACTTGTTCAAGACTTCATATCTCTCAACTCGGGTATTTGCTTGAAATATTAACTTCAACTCCTATAACATCTCATATGGTCCATGACGTTCAAAACGTCTTTGAAGTCCCGATTCTAAGGCATTAAGCATGGTGCACTAAACTATCAAGTAGTCATCATATTGAGCTAGCCAAATGTTCATAATGTCTGCATCTGCTCCTGCAATAGGTCTGTCACCTAGCGGTGCATCAAGGACATAATTCTTCTGTGCAGCAATGAGGATAAACCTGAGATCACGGATCCAGTCTGCATCATTGCTACTATCATCTTTCAACTTAGTTTTATCTAGGAACACATATAAAACATAGGGAAGCAACAACTCGAGCTATTGATCTACAACATTATTTGCAAAATACTATCAGGACTAAGTTCATGATAAATTAAAGTTCAATTAATCATATTACTTAAGAACTCCCACTTAGATAGACATCCCTCTAATCATCTAAGTGATCACGTGATCCAAATCAACTAAATCATGTCCGATCATCACGTGAGATGGAGTAGTTTTCAATGGTGAACATCACTATGTTGATCATATCTACTATATGATTCACGCTCGACCTTTCGGTCTCAGTGTTCCGAGGCCATATCTGCATATGCTAGGCTCGTCAAGTTTAACCTGAGTATTCCGCGTGTGTAAAACTGTCTTACAGCCGTTGTATTTGAACGTAGAGCTTATCACACCCGATCATCACATGGTGTCTCAGCACGAAGAACTTTCGAAATGGTGCATACTCAGGGAGAACACTTATACCTTGAAATTTAGTGAGAGGTCATCTTATAAAGCTACCGCTGAACTAAGCAAAATAAGATGTATAAAAGATAAACATCACATGCAATCAAAATATGTGATATGATATGTGCCTTTGATCTCCATCTCCAAAGCATCGTCATGATCTCCATCGTCACCGGCATGACACCATGATCTCCATCATCTTGATCTATATCAATGTGTCGTCAAATGGGCGTCTCGCCAACTATTGCTCTTGCAACTATTGCCATCGCATAGCGATAAAGTAAAGCAATTATTTGGCGCTTGCATCTTATGCAATAAAGAGACAACCATAAGGCTTCTGCCAGTTGCCAATAACTTCAACAAAACATGATCATCTCATACAACAACTTATATCTCATCACGTCTTGACCATATCACATCACAACATGCCCTGCAAAAACAAGTTAGACGTCCTCTACTATGTTGTTGCAAGTTTTACGTGGCTGCTATGGACTGAGCAAGAACCGTTCTTACCTACGCATCAAAACCACAACGATAGTTCATCAAGTTAGTAATGTTTTAACCTCTCAAGGACCGAGCGTAGTCACACTCGGTTCAACTAAAGTTGGAGAAACTGACACCCGCCAGCCACCTGTGTGCAAAGCACGTCGGTAGAACCAGTCTCGCGTAAGCGTACGCGTAATGTCGGTCCGGGCCGCTTCATCCAACAATACCGCCGAACCAAAGTATGACATGCTAGTAAGCAGTATGACTTGTATCACCCACAACTCACTTGTGTTCTACTCGTGCATATAACATCTACGTATAAACCTGGCTCTGATACCACTGTTGGTGAATGTAGCAATTTCAAAAAAAATCCTACACACACGCAAAATCATGGTGATGCATAGCAATGAGCGGGAAGAGTGAGTCCACATACCCTCGTAGACCGAAAGCGGAAGCATTAGCATAACACGGTTGATGTAGTCGTATGTCTTCATGATCCGACCGATCCAAGTACCGAACGTATGGCACCTTCGAGTTCAGCACACGTTCAGCTCGATGACATCCCACGAACTCCGATCCAGCAGAGCTTTGCGGGAGAGTTCCGTCAGCACGACGGCGTGATGACGGTGTTGGTGATGCTACCGACGCAGGGCTTCGCCTAAGCACCACGTGATATTACCGAGGTGGAATATGGTGGAGGGGGGCACCGCACACGGCTAAGAGATCAAGAGATCAATTGTTGTGTCTAGAGGTGCCCCCCTGCCCCTGTATATAAAGGAGCAAGGGGGAGGCGGCCGGCCAAGGAGGAGGGTGTGCCAAGGGGAGGAGTCCTCCTCCTAGTAGGAGTAGGACTCCCCTTTCCTACTCCCACTAGGAGGAGGAAAGGAAGGAGGAGAGGGAGAAGGAAGGAGAGGGAGGAAAAGGAGGAAAGGGGGCGCCCCCTAGTCCAATTCGGTTTGGGCTAGGGGGTCGCGCGCCCTGCCTCCTCTCTTCCACCACTTGGCCCATGAGGCCCATTACTTCTTCCTTGTATTCCCGTAACTCCCCGGTACCCCGAAAAATACCCGAATCACTCGGAACCTTTCCGATGTCCGAATATAGTCGTCCAATATATTGATCTTTACGTCTTGACCATTTCGAGACTCCTCATCATGTCCCTGATCTCATCCGGGACTCCGAACTACCTTCGGTACATCAAAACACATAACTCATAATATAAATCATCACCGAACTTTAAGCATGCGGACCCTACGGGTCCGAGAACTATGTAGACATGACCGAGACACGTCTCCGGTCAATAACCAATAGCGGAACCTGGATGCTCATATTGGCTCCTACATATTCTACGAAGATCTTTATCGGTCAAACTGCATAACAACATACGTTGTTCCCTTTGTCATCGGTATGTTACTTGCCCGAGATTCGATCATTGGTATCTTAATACCTAGTTCAATCTCATTACCAGCAAGTCTCTTTACTCGTTCTGTAATGCATCATCCCGCAACTAACTCATTAGTCACATTGCTTGCAAGGCTTATAGTGATGTGCATTACCGAGAGGGCCCAGAGATACCTCTCCGACAATCGGAGTGACAAATCCTAATCTCAAAATACGCCAACTCAACAAGTACCTTTGGAGACACCTATAGAGCACCTTTATAATCACCCAGTTATGTTGTGACGTTTGGTAGCACACAAAGTGTTCCTCTGGTATTCGGGAGTTGCATAATCTCATAGTCATAGGAACATGTATAAGTCATGAAGAAAGCAATAGCAACATACTAAACGATCAAGTGCTAAGCTAACGAAATGGGTCAAGTCAATCATTCTCTAATGATGTGATCCCGTTAATCAAATGACAACTCATGTCTATGGCTAGGAAACTTAACCATCTTTGATTCAACGAGCTAGTCAAGTAGAGGCATACTAGTGACACTATGTTTGTCTATGTATTCACACATGTATTATGTTTCCAGTTAATACAATTCTAGAATGAATAATAAACATTTATCATGAAATAATGAAATAAATAATAACTTTATTATTGTCTCTAGGGCATATTTCCTTCACAGACATGTCGGGGAAAAATCTACTAGCACTTGATGATATGACATAGGAAATGTACAATGGAAATTGCAGGCAAAAGAAGGTTCTCTTATCAACTCTTTCTAAAAAAGAAGGTTCTCTTATATAGCTTTAAATAAGATAAAATATATGATCGTCTGATCTCTAGATAGAAACCTGGTTATGGTTAGTCCGAGTGTGTGGAAGGGGAGCATGCAAAATACACAATTCTTGAAGTTGATTATCTAATGCCTGGTTTACCAAAGATGTTGACTATCATCAATTCCCATCTTCTGTTAGGCACATGTTTACGTCATGGCGCCGAGTAGTCTGTTTGGTTTGGATCTACAACTACAACTAGGCCAAATAGGAATTTTGGTAGTGGTGGTTGTCGATCCTAACACCAAGTTGCTTTCTATTGTTCAGGTTTGGAGACTAATTAATCCTAAAAACTATGAGGTTTTGGTTTGCCATGTCCCCATAATAGAGCAAGATGAAGATAAAGAGCTTTATAAATTCCCATTGATTGACTGAATTATACTCTGATCATAATTGACACTTGACTGACTGAATTGTACTCTGGTCATAATTGACACTTGATAGTTTACACTCCATTGACTGACTGAATTATACTCTGATCATAATTGACACTTGACTGACTGAATTATACTCTGATCACGATTGACACTTGACTGACTGAATTATACTCTGATCATAATTGACACTTGACAGTTTACACTCCATTGACTGACTGAATTATACTCTGATCATAATTGACGCTTGACAGTTTACACTCCACATCCACTCCATACCTTTCCCTGGAGTACAGTTTACACTTAAACAGTGTTTGTTCAGATCATAATTGCTCTGCTGATATCTACTGTTTTTTTCGGTTAACACTAATCATATTCAGTTAACATTGTTCTTCCTGACGAACAGGAGTAGAGCAGCAACTTCTTACAGTACACTGATCATATTCAGCACAGGGACTTACGGTACCTTCTTCCTCCTGACGAGCAGGAGCTCTGGCGGCAGCACGGGCAGACGAGCAGCAACAGTACTAGTAGACGGGCAGAAGCTGTACGGGCAGAGGAGCTCCATCGGCGGTAGGGGAGAAGCAGCCGCACGGGCGCGCGGGCAGAGGAGAAGGAGCTGCACGGGCTCGCGCGAGAGATTGAGGAGGACACGCGGGAGATCGAGGAGGCAGCGCGCGAGCTCCTGGTCCACCGGATCGTGGAGGCAATTTCCGGCGACACCCGTAGGGGATCGCAGTCGGGAGGAATTTCGGCAGCGCACACGCGGGAGCTTGAGGAGGATGCACTGGAGCTTGAGGAGGATGCGCTGGAGCTCGAGGTGGACGCCCGCGAGCTCGAGGAGGACGTGGTCGGAGGTCCCGACAACGCCCGCAGGTAATCGAGGCAGGAGGGGATCGCGGCGACGCAGGTCTGAGCAGAGGAGGCGGCGGAGCAGGTACTTGGCGACGGCGGCGGAGCACTTCCTGATGGGCGGCAATGACGACGACGGCGGCAGCTGGGTGGCGCCGGCCCCTATCGACGACGGAGGAAGAAGACAGGGGGCAGAGGGGCTTCTTTCAGATGATTTTAAAACTACGAGGACATTTTTGCAAAATCACCAATGAACTGCGCCCGCGACATGTTTTTTGGGACGGAGGGAGTAATTTAGAAAACTTTCCAGGAACTCCATAGAGTGCTTAGGGGATTCTTTTATTAAGATTTTTTTTGAGGAATCTCGCAATCTTTATTCAATCCAAGGAAACAGTCATAGGTACAGTTGCTGGGTCATGGGGTGTGCCCAACCAAACAGAACGCCCTATACTTAGCTTACAAGCATATTTTGCGAGATTATGAGCCTCAAAATTGAAATTCCTACGCTCATGAACAAAAGAGCAAGAACTAAAATTATTTAAATGACTCCTAATTTCATGCACAATGGATGCATTCGGACCTCCGGTGCCCCTGTTGATGTCGTTAATCACCTCCTGGGAGTCCGAGGCCACATAGATGTTTCGCACCCCAAGGTCGTCGGCGAGTGCTAGTGCCTCCCGACAAGCATAAGTCTCCAAAAGAAGAGGATCCCGTGTGTGGTGATAAATCACCGCCGACGATCCCAAGTAGACTCCGTCCTGGTCCCGGCATAGACATGCCACTGCTCCTCCTCTGCTTCGCCTTGCCACCGCCCCATCCACATTGATCTTGACGCTGCCAGCCGACGGTCGAAGCCACCTCAATGGCCTTTCTTGGGCGGGTAAAATAGGGGCTGGCTGATGCTCCTGAGCAGTAATGAGGCCAAGATCGCTAATGTAGTTGTTGTCAAAGTTGACAGTCTGTTGTGGGCTTTGGAAGATTGATTCATATATAGCTTTCCGACGAGCATACCAAATCGACCATAGAGTGATGACCATACGTGTAAAGTTGACATGGTCCATCAACTCGTGCAGCTGGAAAAGCCAGATTCTCGCATCAGCTTCCTCGTTCTCGGTCATGCTGGTTAAGATGGTGTCTTGAGTTAACGCCCAAACACACCTCGACATAGTGCAGGAAACAAGATGTTTCGGAGGAAAAGCTTTTCAGCGAAACATTTAAACCGGGTTGGTCTCGGGCTGGTATTTTTCCTGGGTCACACAGCCCGAACTGGAATGAATTTGGGCCGCGCAAAGTTCGCGCCGCACTCGGCCCAGCCTGCTTAGGCCATCCTAACACGGCCGCAGGCCGCAGTCTCTCTCCCCGACGCCTCTCTCTCCTTCCCCAAATCGCCACCGCCGCGGACTCCCAGCACCGCGGCAGCCTCCGGCGATCTCCCGCGCCGCCGCGTACCAGCGCCTCTCCGCCTCGCCTCTCTCCTCAAGACCCCCTGCCGCCGCGAAATCCTCCGAGCCGACACCCTTCTCCCCAACCTTCCACGACGGCGGCGACGGCGTGATTTAGTCGGAGCCCCAGCATCTAGTAGCAGAAGCTCCGCCTCGAACGGCAAAGGGCTCGGCCGCACGGTGGAAGCAGGGCTTCCGCTTCGTTCCCGACGGCACAGCCCCCTAAATCCTGCGCCTAAACCTTCCAAATCTCGAGTGGGCCAAGAGTTTGTTCGGAGTGTCACTTGCCGCTTCCCTAATCAGCCGGAGGCGGCGGCGGTAGGAATGTCGGACGAAGATGGCGACCCCGACTGGCTTACTGCCTTCAAGGTATCCATCTCACCTTCCCTACTCAAACTTCTGCTTCAAATCCTCCCCGTGAAAGATGGCGACTCCGACTGGCTTACTGCTGCGAATGAGTTTTTTCTCTTTCGGGGAACAGCCTGCACGTAGATCTGTTGCAGAATATATTTATGGGTTGGGTGCGTACGCGGATTAGCGCCACTTTGCTGCTTACTGCGTTGCTGTATGTGCCCGTTGCTTTGGTGCAGATTTGAGTTAGGAATTGAGCCCTACGGCCAGTGGCGAATCTAGGACAAAAATTAGGGTAGGCTCAAGCAGACCCTCATCTTCCTTTTCACTTTCTTTCCAAATGACCCGTGAGGGAGCCAGGAATTGAGCTAAGCCGGGGTGAGGCAGACATCTACGGTCTAAATTTGGTAATGCACAATGCAAATCTACTGAAAAGAACAAATAGTTCACAAAAAGCTCAATGAAATATGATTACGACGGCATGAGAAAACACACAAAAAACACTTAGAAGGTACTAACATTGGGAAGATAGTATTATACCATTAAATTGTAGCTGATCCAATAACATGAGGTTGTCTAGGTAGATGGCGTCGGCTTGTGCGTGCGTGCGGCAACGGGGTTGCTATTAGGACTGCTGAACCTAGCGATTGGGCGTGAGCGAACAGATATTTTTTTTTGTTCAGTTGCTCGCGCTGGGGTAATGCAACAGCCTATCTGGACATTCCAGTTGTCCCACTAAACCATTGCGGTCCAAGGATCCATACCGGTTCATCCTTCCCCTATTTACCCATGCTAGCGCCGCCATGGTAGACGACCCAGGATGAACAAACCTTTAGTTTTTCACCATCGAAATCCATGGCGATGCACACATGTATATAGAGAAAAATTGCAACTTTGGAGGGCAGGCTCGAGCCTGTTAAAGCCTGCCCCTTAGATTCGCCACTGCGTACAGCAAATCCTTAGAACAGGTTGTGTTGTGTTGCAGACGGCCACCATTTCTAGCATATGTTACTCTCCTCTTATCCTGCCCTGACACCGATTCATATAACTAGTGCTATCTTTCATCTTGGTGGCAATGGGCTTTGGCGAAAGCCAGTATGTTGTTCTTGATCTACTTTGGCTTTCCGTAATTGTGTCGCGTTCTTACCAAGACCAGTGTTCTGTATAAGTGGATTGCTCTTGTTTTGCAATTACATTGTTGTTAGTTACGGCTACACACATATGAATGGCACTTCTCTTTTGGATACAGGCACCAAGTACTGCACCGGTGATGCTTTCTTCTGATTCCGATCGTTCTCGTGGAAATAGCCCTACAAGAACTGCTCCATCTAATCAAGAAGAAAAGGTACCTTATCTTTAGGCTTTTCTAACTTGTTTGGTTGGTGTTGAGGATCAGTAGCTATAACTTCAATGCATGTACTAGGATTTTTTAGGGAACATGTACCAGTTGCAAGCACCTGTTTTCGTAACTTTATTGTTAATATCTATACCAAAATCTCTTTGTATAGGCTCCGAGGAAGAAGTTGATGCTCTCATCTGATTCTGAAGCTTCTCCTGGAAACAGCCCTTCAAGGGCTGGTGACGCTGATGAAGAAGAGGACTCACTTGCCAATACCAGGAAAAAAGATGATCAGCAATCTAAGGGTAAAAAAACAAAGGTTGCTGTAAGAAAAGTTCCTGCGAAAAGAGATGGTAAGACTAATGAGAAGGCTCCCATTCCAGTTAGTGACTTAGAATATTCCAGACTTCCAGTGACGTGTAATTACTGTTTCATGGTCAAACAAACATAGATACCTTGGAACAACCCGAAGATGAAGCTAATGAGGAAAAAATGCAGGACAAGCTTGTGGATAATTCTGTAAGATACCCCCCCCCCACCCACCTCCCCTTGCACGCCTTCCTATGTGTTTCACTTCATAACACTGATTATGCGTTAAATTGTACTTGTCAAGCTCCAGCTGATTCCTACCAAGTGTTGTGGTATTTTGTGCTGTGGTTTGTTATTTCTGTAAATTGTTATAGACCTCAGTTTTTTTACAGAATATACGTTCTGAATTTCAGGTCTCCCAGAGGTTGCCATTGACCATTGCTGATAAAGTTCAACGTTCAAAGGTATGATAAGTTCTAATGCCGCACTAGTGCTGCTTAATTGCAAAGATTTTTCATCATAAAAAATTCAATGTCTGCAACCAGCAGTATGAAGTACCATGAACATCCATCTTGTTCTGTGGCTTGTATTTTCTTTGTGAGAAAGCTGTCTAATTAGCATCCAGGGAATTAAAGAGAAACATATGTTACAACAATAGAAGAGCAATCATGATTTATCAGATTTCGCCAGACTTTGATGTTTCTTTATGCTATATGTACATGTTCCCTGACAGGATGTAATAGGAGTTTGCGTAAGTACTGGTTATAAAAATTAGTCGTGAAAACAGACAAATATGTGTAATGTGTGTTAAATTGGAATATATCGACATCTTGCCTTTTGGAATATATGGGTTGCCTGGAAGAGATTATTACACCA
This sequence comes from Triticum aestivum, assembly GCF_018294505.1. NCBI lineage: Eukaryota > Viridiplantae > Streptophyta > Magnoliopsida > Poales > Poaceae > Triticum > Triticum aestivum. The sequence goes on from NC_057810.1 coordinate 150,857,735, forward strand.
TCTCTAGAGTAGCGCATACCTTGACTTTGTTATTAGTATTCCCTCAAGCTTATAATCATCTTTTATTCTAGGCATTGGTTGAATGTGATGGTGACTCGATAGACTTGAGCGGAGATATTGGAGCTGTCGGTAGGATAGTAATTTCAAATGGTCCGACTGGAAATCATGATTTGTTACTGGACCTGAAAGGTACTGCCAGGTTACTTTCATTATTGTGTAAACATGTATGTACTTTATTTGATTTCTGTTTTTCATTAGTTTTATCTGTATTAACAGATAAGTTATTTGAAAACTGCTTCTCCTTGCAATGTTCCAAACGATTTAATATCTTCTTTCTTGCTGTGCTCATACAGGAACAGTGTACAAATCAACTATAGTGCCATCCAGGACATTTTGTGTTGTAAGTTACATCCAAATTTGAGTGCATTTGTACTTTTAGGTATGTTTCTTATTCCTCTGTGCATTCTCTTTTCTTTCAGGTCAGCGTGGGACAAACAGAAGCAAAGGTTTGTCGACCATAACATGAGTTTTATATGTGTGTTTAACTTCTCCGTGGAACCAACACTTCTATCACCTAAAGCCCCATTTTCACTAGTAAATTTGACGATGTATTAGAGCATCTCCAACAGGCGCCCAAAAAGAGCTCCGCGTGCTAAAAAATTGTTTTTTTGGGCGCCGAACAGCTCCAACAGGTGCTGTAAAATATTGCGCGCGCTAAAAAGTTTTGGGCACGCGCTGAAAAACGCTATCGCGTGCAGCATATTTTGGGCTCCGGATCGCGCGCGCTTCACAATTTGCACTGCGTGCTTTTTTGGACGCGCGTTTTTGGGCGTATGCTAAAGCAATGTTGGTCCCGGCGCATTAAAAGTGCTACAGTGGCGCGCTATAACTTTTATTGGGCGCGAAATTTTTGTGCGGCTGTTGGAGATGCTCTTAGTTGCATTCTGTTTCAAAGGATGCAACTGCTTACTTAATTCTCCTCTTCCTGTGTAGATAGAGGCTATCGTGAATGACTTCATTCAGTTGGAACCTCATTCCAATTTATTTGAATCAGAGACTATGATGGAAGGTTAGTCTTTTGTCTTGCTGGGCTATATGCTGTCAGTTGTAATCAACAGACAACAGTTTGTTGCTATTGAATTTCTTGTGTTAACATCTTAACTATTTGGGAGAAGTCTTCATCCAAGCTATTTTTGCAATTGAGTATGGTCTTCGTGTGAAAGAACAGTCAATCTCCATGAAACTGTGTATCTATTGACCTATTGTTATGAGACATTGCCTGCTAAAAATAGTTGTTTTTCTCACAACCGGTATCTTCTATATAGGTACCCTTGATGGATTCACATTTGATTCAGATGGAGAGGGTGATAGGCTTCATGAACTTAACGCTTCTCAGAATGATCCAAACAATGAGAATGAAGATCAACCTAAGGGGAAAACCAAAAGGAAAGCAGCCGTGAAGCCAGCGGTGTGGTTTCTTGCCTCTCTTTTTGTTGATCTGCAGTTTTTGAATTTCTTTGGACTGATCCATTCTATTCAGATACTTACATGCCCCTAGTGATGAACTGTTTATTACACACGTTAATGCAAACCATGAATACCTGATCCCCATCAATTTATCAGTTACTTCAGCATATTTCCATGTAGTAACCAGGTATTTGACCATTGGAAGTGTTGCCTTGTGGAAATTATATACACTGCATCTTGTTTGCCAAAAAAAAAACCATAGCGACACATCCTGTTGTCATGCCCTTTATTGCATTCAGCGTGATCGACTGGCTTCTTTCTTTGCTTGGCATTTCCATGCCCTATATCGAGTTAGTTAAGACCATAGCGACACATCCAAAAGTTTTCTCGAGCTGTGTATCTCTGAAGCCTTAGTGGCTGGTGAGCACAGCTCTGCTGAAGCATGTTAGTCATTAACAAGCAAGTATCATGGAAGTATGAAAGACTACTGTACTCTGTTACCACATTGCAATATCATTGAGTTTCTGATGGCAAACTTGAAATATTTTTTGTGGTAATAGGCTAAGGGACAGAAGAAGGCAAAGGTTGCTAAGAAGGGAACAAGGAAAACCCAAACAACGAAGAGAGCGAAGAAGGCAAAGAAATAGTTGCTTGCCGAAGAACTGGGGTATTCACTCTGAACTAGTTTGTGAAATAGCAAGGTTGAGGATTCTCTCTGAACTGACACAACGAAGCGTTGCCCTATAACTGATCCAGGTTTGGATATAGGGTAGCTGTTGGTGAGCCCACATGTTACATGATCTGGGCTAATTGGTGTACCATGTTGTACTTTTTTTAGGAAGACAAGGGGAAACACAGTGTTGTAATGCTAATACCATATACTGTGTACTGGTAGTTAGCCAATTCAGTATCGAGAAATCGAACACTTCATATTTGTTTGTAATAAGGAGATGTGCCTTGTTATGCATGTGCAGTGATTCCATTGTATTCAAATGTAACATGCAGTTGTGTGATTAGAGTAGGAAAATGGAATTCTGAATGTTTACAGTTTGCGAACGTCATTTCAGTGGACACTTCATATATGCAATTGAATTGCCACACGTTTTGCTGACTGAAACTGGAACAAACATTGGTTGAGCCTTTTTGGCTGAATCAGATTTTGGAAGATATGCTCTTCAGAACCAGAACTAAACTTCAGAGCTGGGAAAAAAAACGTGCACGGTTGCACACATGACGGCAAAGATGTTGCCAAGACGGAGGGCAGTAGCGTGAGTCACGCTGCAGGTGGAGATGGGATTTAGTGGGACTATCAAGCCCATCCCAGTTAAATTGCTTTAGTGGGGTCCTATTGAACAGAAAAAATATTAAGTGGGCTAACTCTCTCAGCCCATCAGGATCTCACCAGCCGCAACCCGTACCCATAGGTCGACGGAAGCATCAGTCCCACATAAGTGACCGCGGGGGCGGTAGGCATGGGTGGCATCGTGACCTGGGGCATGGTGATCGCGGGCACGGCCGGCATGGGCGGTACCGTGACCCGTAGAGCGGTGAGCGCGGGCCCGGCCGACATTGGCGGCACTGTGACCTACAGTGTGGTGAACGTGGGCACGGTTGGCACTGGTGGCATTATGGCATTGTAGCCAAGGAAAGCTTGGTGCCAACGAGCCCCGGCTGGACGAACGTGCTCAGCGACGCACGGCATTCCCGAGCGAGAGCGCGCGCAGCGAGCAATGAAACCATCGCCACCGTTAGGCGGCTTCCTTAACGTCTTCGCTTTTAAGTCTCGCCTTGTTCCGTCCGTCGTGTCTCTCTGCTCGTGACGCCTCTGCCGGCGCTGTACAGCCATTAGAAGGCGAGGTTGCTCACACTTGAGAGGGTGCTGACCGATGGGCGCGGAGGTGGATGTGGTGGCGAGGGCGACAAGAGGACGTCCAACACATGCTTCTGCACCTACTCCAGCTCGACAATCCCGACGGCATCTTAGTGTTCGCCACGGTGGCCAGTGAGCTGCTATCGCCGAAGCTCGAGACCGAGAGGTCTTCACGTTCGCGGACGCGACGACAACGGACAAAGTTTCAATGCAGGATTGGTGGTCAACTTGCTTGGTGCAGACAACAACAGGAAGCATACATGCATATTTGCACGATAGCATGACCAACAGATTAGGGTTTGATTAGGTTGGTGGTTGGCTAGATTAAGCTAAGCGACTTTTGTTCGGCGTTGGTGACAGGGGCGGGCCCACCTCAATTCAAGGGTATTCAACTGAATACCCACTATATTTTGGCAAAAAACTAGGCATATATAGTGTATATACTGTGTCTGTAAATGAAAAAATGAAACTAATACACGTACGCCCAGAAACAGAGCTAGCCCCAGCAGTCCACCCTCTTTTTCCCGCAAGGCCTCAACACTCACGGCCCAAATGGCTGGAGCGCACCGCACGTACACGTCTTTTTTTTTTTTTTTGCACGTACACGTCTATCATCGCAAAAAAAAAAATCCCATCGATCGATCTGAGTTCAGACGCAGAGACGAACCGGCATCCCTTCGACCCTTCGCCGCATCGATCATTCTGTTCGCATCGCAGTTCGCACCCGAGCCTCCACTCCGCCAGGCGGCCGGTTAGGGTTGTTGCCGTCGTGTCGCCTGATCGACGATCGCGCGAATCCATCTGTCGTTCCCTGCCTCCCTCCGGTTTTGAACTTCTGATCCCTGAAGTGGCAGTGGGCAACAGGCCGCATCGATTCAATCTCAAAGACACAAGCACAGATTGAAGTATTGAAGGTATAATTGTTAATTAGAAGTATTAATCCTTTGGCTTCTGAAATTGGGGTCTCTCCTCTGCTAATTCTTACTTGAACTGAATTCATGTAGAATTGTACATGCACGGCTTTCTTCTCTCCGTAATATGCAAGTTAAGGATGAGGACATCCACTCATTTTCAAAGCATTAAGGATAGCAAGGTTATCTTGTTGAAAAAAAAAACACTCTCATATTAGTTTACAGAGGGGGTAATTTGTAAGATTTCTTATCATCTACTATCTTCTATCCTTTATATATCTTAGATTTTGCCATAATATGTCAAATAATTTTACATCTATATGTTAAAAAAAACAAGTTATTATCAATTTTCATTAATATTATATATTGCGATATATTTTATATAGTTTACAAATAGTACAATATGCTACTATAATCGGTTATATTTGCCAAAAGAAAGACTATAGGCTTCCGGAAAAACGTTTTCAAATTTTGAATACACAGTCCTCAAATCCTGGGCCTGCCCCTGGTTGGTGATGGTCAGGCCACTTTGATTCATGCCACAACCACATTTCAAAAATGAAATCTCACTTATTTCCAGATAACCCATATAAATTTTATTAAAGTGTTGACTATCACCTGTGTTGGGATTAAATGGACTGTGGTGGGACACCCACTACCAATCCCACTTGCAGCCTAACCGTGGATGGATGAAATCCAGAGGACATGAATGGCAAAACCAGGACACACCTAAAGATGCTAATCTAAGCAAAGCGACAACAAGGAACACAGGACACAGTATGAAGGCAACTCATTTTTCCATTGAAAAGTCACGGATCACATGATACAATCAGGCAATAAGGAGTAGACACGGGCATTTAACTAGTCGACGTAGGATCTGGAAGCTGACTCCAAGATTGCAAAAGGACGTACCAGAATGGACACGAAATTGGAGCGGGACATCCCATCGCCAAAACAACACAGATGGCGGGAACGCGAGGATATTCAGTTGCCCACCAAACTCCCAAAACGAGTGGGAAATTTCGTTATTGGAGCGAGAAAATGGACACGGATTTTACTGAAATTTTTATAAACGAGTGCTATACCCTATACGAAATACGAAATTGGAGCGGGAAATCCCATAGCCAAATATTTCAAACACGCGCCAAAGAAGTTGATTTCCACCTACCTCCGCAGCTGACCGCCTGAGCCCATTTGTTCACAGGGCGTGGAGGATATCTTGCATCTACTTTTTGAATGTGAAAGAGCAAGAGAGATGTGGCACATTCTAGGACGAACACAAACTATAGATGATGCTAGAAGGGAAGACCGGTCTGGTTCTGTAATATTTTACGTCTCCCTGACGACACCGTGCCAAACATGCCATGTATATATAGGATTCAAAAGAGGGGATCGCAACAACCCGCTGGTATCTCTGGTGGATGCACGGCAAATGATAAAACTCCTAGTACAGCTAGATGTGCTGTTAGAGTATGTAATGGGCCTAATGGGCCCGTTAGTCTTAGGGTTAATTAGAGATAAGAGTCGCTTGCTTAGGGGTCAAGTAAACCTTGCTTGGGAGTCAAGTAAATTTAGATGTATCAATCTAATCAAGTAAGAATTAAAAAGAAAATCCCTTCCCTCTTGCTTGACCGTGGGCAGAAAGGCCCCCGGCCGGCCCTCTCGCGCCCTCCTTCTAGCAGTGCTATAACAATTTGGTATCAGGTAGCTCAGTTTCGATCATGTCTTCATCGCCGCCCACCCCGTCGCTTCCACTGCCGACCGTCACCACCGCGCCGCTGGCCTCCCCGTCCGCGCCGCTGGTCGCATCCTCCGGCGCCGCCACCGCCCAGATGCTGGCGCCCTCCACCGCACCACCGTCCGTCGCCCGGAGGAGATCACCGGGGTCCTCAATGACCTCGTCACAGCCGTCTAGGGGATCCGGCTGTACCTGGCCAGCCCCTACGGGCGCCGTCGACCGCCGGCCCTGCCGTGGTACTCGCCGCATCCAGGGGCCTCTGCGGCGTTCGCTGGGACGTTGTTGCCCCAGCTGCAGTTGCCGCCTGTCGCCGCCCCGAAGTGGCCGGCGCCGGCTCCCGCCGCGCCTCCAGCGCCCATCGCCGCCCCCGCGCCGCCGTGGCTGCCATGGCAACCGCCGCACCAGGCGGCCTTCGTCGCGCTCGCCGGGCCACTACAGCTGCCATCGATCGCCACCACCGCCCAGCCCTGGCTGCAGTGGCAGCCGCCGCTCCTGGCGCCCTCCGTCGCGCCCGGCGCTCCATCGCAGCAGCCGCTGCCGCTGCCCGGTGCGCCACCGCCGCAGCCGCTGCAGCAGCCACCACCAGTCAGCTCTGGCCCCGCATCGACCGCGCCGGCAGGAGTCCCGCTCCACCAAGTCCAGTCCCCGCCGTCGCTGTCACCGCTTCCGTCTTGGATCGCTACCCACCACGTGTCGACAGTGATGAGGCTGCAGGCTACTGCGCGCGGTCTCCTAGCGTGTTGGTGTGTGCGGGAGATGCGTGGTCTGCAGCTGCCGCTCCTCTAAGTTTCCCTTCGCTGCGCAAAGGACCGCGATATCATCCGCTGCGCCGGGGATCTTGGGCATGCGGTTTCCCCCACGGACAGAGGGCATGCTGTTTTCCCCGCGGGCAGCGACCTTAAAGTCTGCGACATCGGCGGTTGGGGGGCGCACCCCTCCTCGTCATTCTCCATCGCAAGCCCTCCATTCTTTCATGTGCGGTGCAGACCAACAACCGTCCAGCAGGAAGAAGGCATGGTGTCACCGACAGCAGCGCACCACGTAGCATCACTGCATTCTGTCACCGGCCGCCGCGAGGGCGCCTCTGTTGGTCACTCTTGCGACCACTTCCAGGTGGTCCTACACATGCACTCCTTTTGTCCAGATGTTGTCCATGGGATCCAGGTGGTTGTACATGTGCACGTCTGACGTGTGGATGGTGTCCACTTTTTGTTAAGGGGTCCAAAATAAAGCGGCCTAATCCATTTCAGGTTGAGAATAACAAAACAAGCCGAGATGTAAAAGGCTTGTTTTTAGGTGTTACGTTTGTGTTGCGTTGAGTCATGGTTATAAGTTGGTTAGGCTGCAGCTTGAGGACAAGCTGCATGTCTAGGTGGGGTGTAGTGTTAGAGTACATAATGGGCCTAATGGGCCCGTTAGTCTTAGGGTTAATTAGAGATAAGAGTCGCTTGCTTAGGGGTCAAGTAAGCCTTGTTTGGGAGTCAAGTAAACCTCTCTATATAAAGAGAAGAGATGTATCAATCTAATCAAGCAAGAATTAAGAAGGAAATCCCTTCCCTCTTGTCTGGCCGTGGGCAGAAAGGCCCCCGAGTGGCCCTCTCGCGCCCTCCTTCTAGCAGCGCCATAACATGTGCAATGACGGTTCGAGCTATATGTCTAAATCACCATAGGGCAAGAAATGCAACCAACATTCCTTCTTTCTGTTTTTTCTTTTTTGCGAGAAAATTTTCGATCTATCTTCAATCATATGGTAGTACAACGAATACCAGAAATAATAAAAATTACATCCAATCTATAGACCACTTAGCGACGACTACAAGCACCGAAGCGAGCCGAGGGCGCACCGCCGTCATCGCCCTCCATCGCCGGAGTCGGGCACAACTTGTTGTAGTAGACAGTCGGGAAGTTGTCGTGCTAAGGCCCCTTAGCGCACCAGAACAACAACCGCCGCAGATGAAGAATAACGTAAATCAAAAGGAACCAATCCGAAGACACACGAACGTAGACGAACAACGACGAGATCCGAGCAAACCTATCAAAGATAGATCCGCCAGAGACACACCTCCACACGCCCACCAACGATGCTAGACGCACCGCTGGAACGGGGGCTAGGCGGGAAGACCTTTATTCCATCTTTAGGGAGCCGCCGACGTCTCATCTTCCTGAGCAAGACACAAACCCTAACAAAACTGAAAGAAACGACTAAAAGCGGAGCCCTCCCGCCGGCCATTGCCGAGATCCATGGCCCTAGGGTCAACGGAGAGGCGGCGGACCTGCGGCGGCACCGGCGGGAGGCAAAAACCCTAGCTTTTTTTGTGGAGGAGGAGGCGGCGGCTAGGCAGAAACAAAAAAATGAAATCCTATTGACCGAATGGGCTGGAATGGAAAAGACCTTCAAATGGGACAGTAAAAGTCAATGTGGATGCATCATTCCCTGTTGAGGAACGAAAGGATCAACATGAGCCGTTATCAAAGGCCTATGTAGGTGCATGCCTGGAAGCAATACTTTTCCCCTAGGGCGAACCTAGGGTTACCTTTTCCTCCGGCGATCTTCGCCGGAGTCCACCATATCCTTACGCCCAGACGAGATTGCTCTCGGCAGGCGCGAGTCTAATACATCGAGGGCCTTGGTTGCCTGCTTTTGGCATGGCGGATCCGCCGCTCCTCATGGATGGCGGAGGGGGAGGAAAGAGGGGAGATGGGAAGACGGATGTGCGAGGGGAGGCGGCGGATGTTGGGAGCAGTAAGGGAGGGTCGAACCAGGAGAAGGAGGGGGCGTCTGAAGACGGCTACAGACATGCAGCGATGCCAGAAGAGGAGAAGGAAGACCATGAGTGGGGACCGGAGCCGAGTCTTGAGGATCGGTTTGAGGGTCTAAATCTTTGTGGGGAGGAAGAGACAGATCTTGATTTTTCGGAGGAACTAGAAGACCTAATCAAGGAAGTCCGGTGGCTGGCGATCTTCAAGGTTCATACCACGCGTAATTTCAGCCACTCAGCGTTGTTCAACAACATGAGAACGGCGTGGTCGCCGTCACAACAGATCACATTCAAGACGAAGGGGCCAAACCTGTTTATAGTTCAGTTTCGCTGCTTGGGGGACTGGAAGAGGGTCATGGAGGCCGGCCCCTGGTTATTCCGTGATGCTGCTGTTGTTATCCAGGAGTATGACGGTTTCAGTAATGTTAATGATTACAAACTAGACAAAGTGCCGGTGTGGACCAGAATAGAGGGGATACCGGAAGGCTTAATGAGAAGAAAGGAGCTGGCTGAGAAAGTCGCAAGAAAGGTTGGGGAGCCGCCCATCACAGTGATGGTTAACGAAGGCATGATAAATCCATCAAAATATCTCAGAGCCAGAGTATACTTGGATGTCAACAAGCCATTGGTAAGGTTTGTGCCGATAACAATTAAGGAAAGAAAGAAGTATCCAGTATATTATGAAAAGCTGCCGGATTTTTGCTTCTTCTGTGGTTTGATGGGGCATATAGTGGAAGAGTGCGGAGATGGCATACATGATCTTGATAAATGTGAATGGGGCGAATGGCTCAAATGGAATTTTGTACCCAATGGAACCAGACAAGGAGCTGGAAGGGGTGCAGGGGATAGAGGAGCTATGGAAGGCAGAGGGAGGGGTGCAGGAAGGGGAGACCGTGGCCGAGGTGAAGGATATGGTAGAGCTGGTAGAAGTGGTGTAGGGGGAGGAAGAGGTGTATGGGATAATATGGCCGGTGATGAGAGGGAGTTCTCCCAGAACCAAAACCAAGAAGTTGATCCGGATTACAACCGAACAACGAGGAAACGCCTAGTTTTAGATGATGGGACGGTTAATGTGCGTGGACAGCAACTCCCAAATTTGGCAGGCAAAGTTTCTGGAACAGTGCTCCTGATAGAGAGTAATGCTGCTGGTTCAGAAGGAGGCCCAGGTATAGGCACGCCCGGGAAAGTGCCCATCGTCAAAAGGAGGAGACAGGCCGGAGGAGTGAAAGGAGATGATCAGGATATGCAACCCGAGGCGGACTCCCTTGTGGAGGGCCGCCGAACTCAATGAGGATTTTATGCTGGAACTGTCGTGGGATAGGCGATCCCGCGACAGTCAGGGAACTCCGGGAACTAATCCGGGAGTGTGCGCCGTCGGTGGTGTGTCTGGTGGAAACTCAGCTGACACAAAGGCGTGTGGAAGGCCTAACTTCTGTTCTAGGCTTTGATGGTGGTTTCTCAGTAGGAAGTTCGGGAAGAAGTGGAGGGCTAGGTGTGTTTTGGCGGAATGGTGTAACTTTGAGTGTTAAAAATTATTCAAGATATCACATAGACACATGGGTGTCCGAGCAGGGGAAGGAGGATTGGCGTCTGACCTGTTTCTATGGCGAGGCCAACCGGAGTCAGCGACAAAAAACATGGGATACTATGGCACGTTTGAGGGGGGAATCTACACTGCCATGGATGTGCATCGGTGATTTTAATGAAGTTCTCAGAAGAGAAGAACAAATGGGGCCAAACGAGAGGGATGTGTCGCAGATGACTGGCTTTAGAGAGGCTATTGATTTGTGTGGCCTTGATGACTTGGGCTATATTGGGATCGACTGGACCTTTGAGAAGAAGGTAGCGGGAGGACAGTACTGCCGAGTTAGGCTGGATCGTGCCTTGGCCACGGCCAGCTGGAGCACGCTACACCCGTTCGCTACAGTAAGACATTTGGTTGCTGCAAAATCAGACCATAGTCCTATTGTCTTGTGTACTGATTAAGATGCAGCTAATCGGCGGATAGCGGTGGACCGCCCGTTCAGGTTTGAAACCATGTGGGAACGGCATGAGGATTTCTTTCCCATGGTGGGTAACTTCTGGAAAAATGATACTCATAATGAGTCTGTTGCTGGTATGAAGGAGAAGCTTGACAGACTAGCATCTGCACTTGCTGGATGGGGCTCACACACATTTGGGAATGTGAGAAGTGAACTGCGCAGTCTCAAACGCCGGCTGGGGGAGATGCGATCTGAAGCTGGGAGGCTGGGCCCTTCTCATGAGGAACTGAAGATACAAGAACGAATGGCCGAATTAAATTACCGAGAAGAAATACTATGGAGGCAAAGGTCCCGAGTGCAATGGTTAGCAGAAGGTGATGGAAATACACAATTTTTCCACCAAAAAGCGAACATGAGGAGGAGAAAGAACCGCATTGAGCAGCTAACCAGGGATGATGGAACTGTTTGTAATGATGAGAACGAGGTAGGATGCATGGTGACAAATTTTTACAAGAATCTATATAAAACAGAGGGCACCGTGGGGATGGAGGAAGTCCTCTCGCACATCCCTTTGCATGTTGATGAAGCTATGAATAATATGCTGAATGTAGCCTATACTGTTGATGAGGTGAAAGAATCACTTTTTCAAATGTTTCCCACTAAAGCACCGGGTCCGGACGGCTTTCCGGCTCAGTTCTTCCAGAAAAATTGGGGAGTGTGTGGTGTTGATGTGACCAAAATGGCTTTGCGTGTGCTGAATGGAGAAGAGTCTCCGGAGGTTATTAACATGACGTTCATTGTTTTGATCCCTAAGGTATCCAACCCAACCTCCCTCACTCAATTCCGTCCCATAAGCTTATGTAATGTGATCTTTAAGATTATATATAAAGTTTATGCTAATCGGTTGAAGAGGATTTTACCGGAGATAATTTCGCCAGAACAGTCTGCGTTTGTGCCAGGTAGACTCATTACTGACAATATTATAGCAGCATATGAATGTCTTCATTTTATGAAAAGAACGAGAAGTAAGAACAATGCTTATTGTGCACTGAAAGTGGATATGATGAAGGCCTATGACCGTGTAGAGTGGAACTATCTCGAAGCCGTGATGTTGAAACTTGGTTTTAACCAATCTTGGGTGGAAAAAATTATGCAGTGTGTTTCGACTGTGTCCTTTTCAGTTCTCCTGAATGGAAGGAAACTTGAAGATTTTCATCCAACAAGAGGCATTCGACAGGGAGACCCCATATCACCTTATCTTTTTCTTCTAGCTGCAGAAGGGCTCTCTTGTCTGTTAAAGGCTCATAGCACGGATGACAATGTCAGGGGAGTGGCAGTAGCCCCAACTGCACCACCAGTAAATCATCTATTATTTGCCGACGACTGTCTCTTGATGTTCAAGGCAAATGAGGAGGGAGCCCATACAATCATGAACATTATTCAAAGCTACTGTGATGCTTCAGGGCAGAAAGTTAATCTCGGGAAATCTAGCATTTTCTTCAGCAAGGGTTGTCCGAACGATAAGAGGGCTTTGATCAAGGGAGTCTTGAATGTGCCCAACGAATCTTTATCTGAAAGGTACTTGGGACTGCCATCGGATGTTGGGAAATCGAAAAATGGGACTTTTAAATATATAAAGGACAGATTGTGGAACAAGGTCAAGGGCTGGATCGAGAAATGCATGGCTTCCGCGGGGAAGGAAATACTCATAAAATCAGTAGCTCAGGCAGTTCCCACCTTCTCCATGTCATGTTTTATTTTACCAAGAGGTTTATGCCAGCAAATCGATACTATGTTACGCAAATTCTTTTGGGGAAGTAAGAATGGTGAAAGGAAAGTGGCTTGGGTGTCATGGGAGGTTCTCACAATGCCCAAATACCAGGGAGGGTTGGGATTCAGAGATTCAGAATTGTTTAACTTAGCGATGCTAGCTAAGCAAGGATGGAGACTAGTCCAAGATCCTACCTCTCTTAGTGCGAGGATTCTAAAGGCCGTCTATTATCCAGATTGTGAAGTTATGCAGGCAGAGTTGGGGAGCCATCCTTCACAAGTCTGGAGGGCAGTATGTGCGGGCATCTCAGTTCTGAAGCAGGGTTTGATCAAGAGAGTGGGCAATGGCCAATCGATCCGGGCATGGGAGGACTGTTGGCTTCCGCGTGATTTCATGCTGCCAGCGCTCCATCCGAGAACACCTGATGCTCCTGAATGGGTTTCAGATTATATTGATGAGCACTCGCGGTCATGGAATAGAGAAAAAGTTAGGCAGTACTTTCAAGCTCCTGATGCTCAGATAATTCTTAATATCCCTTTGAGCTTGCGAAACATTCAGGATTCCTCAGCGTGGCACTATGAACGCAGCGGGATGTTTACAGTGCGGTCTGCTTACAGGATGCTCTCTGACACAAAGCGGAGGCGGGAGGACTGGCTGGATGGTAGGCCTTCTGCGTCCAATACATTAACAGCTCAGAACCATTGGAAAAAGTTATGGAGAATTAAAGTCCCGAGCAAAGTTAGAAATTTTGCATGGCGTTTAGCGCGTAACTCAATCCCTACTGAATCTATCAGAAATAGAAGGAATATGGCAGACTCGAGTGCTTGCCAAATCTGCAATAATGCTGAGGATAATTGGCGGCATGCTCTGATTGATTGCAACATGGCCAAGTGTGTTTGGTGTCTAGTAGATGAGGAGCTTGTTGAACATATGATTGGGATCAGATCAAATGATGCTCGGTTTTGGCTAATGGAACTAGTGGATACTCTGAAGGAAGATGAGGTTGTCATAGTGCTAGTTACTCTATGGGCAATTTGGTGGGCACGAAGAAAAGCAATCCACGAGCAGGAATTTTGGTCGCCATTGAGTACATTCAGCTTTGTGCAGAGATATCTGAATGATCTGTCTTTGATCCCCAAGGGGCATCAGCAAGGGGGGGCGCCAACCTCCTCAGAACCTGGGCCTCGTAAGGCGAAGGGAGCATGGAAAGCGCCTCTGAACGGATGTGTGAAAATGAATGTTGATGCTGCTGTGGGAAGACATGGAGACAGGGGATCCTGTGCAGTGGTCTGTCGCAATCAGTCCGGAGTTTATGGAGGCGCGTCTTCGTTGATTATGCATGACATGGCACAACCTGAGATTCTAGAAGCTATTGCTGTCAGAGAAGCTCTTTGCTTGGCGCATGATTTAGACTTGAATCATATTCATATAGCCACAGACTGCTTAACAGTGGTCAACAATCTAGAGAGCTCGTACCTGGGTAGATGCAGCCCAATTATCCAAGACATTAAAGAGATGATGACTGAATTTGAAGAGGTCCACATCATGCATGAAAAGAGAGAACATATATGGGAGGCTCACGATTTAGCCAAGTTTTCTGTTACCTTAGATTCGGGGCGCCATTTGTGGCTTCTAAATCCCCCAGCTTTTATGTACTTGCCACTATCAATTCCCGTTGAATAAAGTTTTGGTAACACCCCCTCAAAAAAAAAAAAAAAAAACATGAGCCGTTATCAGAGATGCTAGTGGTGTCTTTTTGGCAGCGCTTGCCCTCGGATTTTACACGTTGCTGATGTTCATACAGTAGAAGTAATAGCAATGAAAGAAGGCCTGGTACTAGCAAACACACTGGGATTTCATTCCACAGAAACTGCTTGTACAGGTCAGGAAAGGATATGGAACGAAGCTTCGACGATCTAAGCAGAATGCTTCATCATGGCATGGATGATAGGCTCGGTTCATTTTCTTCATTGTGTGCGAGAGGTGAATGAGGTTTCCCATAGTTTAGCAAAACTTGCCTTTGAAAATAATGTTTCTTGTAATTGGGTTGATGAACCTCTTTGACTTTCTTATATTTGTTGTCGCAAACGATGTAATCATTATGCCGAATTAATAAAACAAACCATGATGGCATTCCTAAAAAAAGCAATGGCATGGCGTTTAATTAGAGTGTAAAACACTTTTGATACATTGAAGTGATTTGGATCATTATATTAACATGATTTGGTGGTTGAGATCGCTTGGTTCCCCGCTCTCTTGTGCTATTGTAGAGGTAGTAGATTTTCTTTTTGTTATGTTCGTGAAAGCCCGGTTTTTGGAAGCTTCTAGAAGCTTTTCAAACTGGTTTTTCGGATCACGATTTAGTTTAAGCATGGTTTTATCTTTTTTTTTCTTTTCTTTGCGTTTTGAAAATTGATTTTTTTATTTATTTTTGCGCCTTTTTTAAAAAAAATGATGAACTTTTTCAAAATTTATGAACTTTCTCTGCAAATTCGTGAATTTTTGAAAAAAATAATGAGATTCTTGAAATTTGATGAGCTTTTTTGAAAATTCATGTACATTTTTTAACTCACATTTTTTTTGATTTTTACAAAAAAACATTTTTAATTTATTTTGAAAGTCAATGGCTGATTTATCAACCGTGACCAGCCAGCAGCGAACCCAACGACTAGTCAATAGCCGAAGTGACCTCACCGAGCCAGCGAGTGCGTGTTTGGGTCGGGTCCAAGAGTGTGGCTGCGTGCGCCACCTCGGCGAAGGCGCGCCTGAAACGCCGTCTAGGAGCTCCAACGCCCTTCGGCTGCTGCCCTCTCTCTCACTCAGTTTAACTGTTTAAGTACATGCCAACACTTTAGGCTTTGGTGTGGGCTTTTTCTGTCTCCATCCCATCGTTCACGGCCTAGGAAGCCCAGGGTACTTTTGATGCTTTCTTCTTCTTTCCTGCTCTGCACTGTGTCATGGTGGTCGTGACAGAAACTAATTATGTTTATTCTTTCTTTTTTGCGAAGAAATCGTCTTTATTCCACAGACAGTGATGATGAACTGCTCTGGTGATTGCAATGGGATGAGACGAACACACACACACACAGCTACAGGGACCGATTAGGGGGGGGGGGGGGGGGGGGGGGACGAGGGGGGGCGAGACCCCCCCTCCCAACGATCGCGTAGTCCCTTGAAACCGATCACATGATCGCTACTTTTTTTACCTGTGCGCTTGCCTGCAGCCTGCTTCGCCCCCCCCCCCCCCCCCCACCATTCGAATCGGCCTTTGTATAGTATAGCCCATTCAGCCAGTGCAACCCATTTAAAATTTACACGCTAAAGGCACAAGACTGAGCCGAGCAGGCCCTCTGCCTCTGGCCCTGTTTAGTTAGGCACGCACGACGCACCAGCCCATGACTACGCACGCTTCACGCAGCCGACGCACGTATCGCCAATCTCTTCGTCAGTTCGTTCGACTGTTCGTCTCCAAAAAAAGCAGCGATCGCGGATCGCCGATCGGATCTCGCCGGCGCGCCGCCAGCGCCCGTCGAGAAGCAAGGATAGGAAGCCCAGACAGGCGCCAATCCACGGACACGTTGCCGGCAGCCCGGAGGCCGGAATCACGGACAGAACGACGGCGAACAACGGGATAAGCGGCAGCAACACAAGGGGAAAAGGTAATTTGATTCTCACATGGATTAGTAGTTCATGCCTTAAAAATTGTAGAAGTATAATCATACAAACTATAGGCCTTAATCACCAATATAAAATTTTCAATTATTCTGTGCTTGTGTAGACATGAAGAGGAAGAGAGAATCAATTCATAAATTTTTCAAACCCGTTGGCTCAAGCTCTCGGCCATCAGAACATGATGCTACTGCAGACAATGTTGAACCTAGTGAACAGAACCAGCCTAATTATAGGGAAGGGGATGCTCAAATTGATGATGTTTCCGTTCCAGAAGCTACAGAAGAAGCTACAATTATAACCACAAGTTATGACCGAGAGCCCGGGCGACGTCTTCAAATTTGGCAACTTCCTCCTGACGAGCATGATGCTGCTAGGCGTTTTTATATATCTAAAGGGGCCTATCAACCAATCTTAAAGCCAGATGAGTATGAATTTACTGGGACAGGGGCTGGCCGTAGGCGATTCCAAAGTGATTGGTTCACAAATCATTTTTGGTTGGAGTATTCACCTCTAAAAAATCGTGCCTATTGTTTGCCTTGTTTTCTCTTCTCAAAGAAGCCCATTGGGAAGTGTGGTTCGGACACATTCACAGTCAGCGGATTTGATAAGTGGAAGAAAGTTAACAATGGAAAAGAATGTGCTTTTCATAAACATATGGGCACTACTCCTAGCTCGGCTCACAATTTTGCAGTTGGGTGTTATGAAAACTTGAGAAACAGAATTAATCATGTTGATGAGGTGATGAAAAAGCAAACTAAGCAGCGGGTTCTTGATGCAAGACTAAGGCTAAAGACTTCCATTGATGCCATGAGGTAAGCAATAATTATTTAATTTCGAACATTTACAATTTCTTAATACTGGACATCTAATTATTATTCTATGTTGATTGCATCAGGTGGCTAATGTTCCAAGCATGTCCCTTTAGAGGAAATGATCAGTCTGAGGGTTCCAAGAACCAAGGTAATTTCAAGGAAATGATTAAGCTTTTGGCTTCTTATAACAAGGATGTACATGAAGTTGTACAGAATGCTCCAAAAAATGCAAAGTACACCTCATCAACTATTCAAAAGAAAATTGCTAGCATATTTGCTGAAAAAGTGAAGACCTCAATTAAAGAAGAACTTGGTAATAGCAAATTTTCTATCTTGGTTGATGAATGTAGAGATGAGTCTAAAAAAGAGCAGATGGCAGTAGTTCTTCGATTTGCAAACATAGAAGGGGGGATAAGAGAATATTTTCTTGATCTTGTTCATGTTAGAGACACTAGTGCTTTGACTCTCAAGAACATAATTATTGCCGTCCTAGTTGATAATGGGTTGAATGTGCAAGATATTAGAGGCCAGGGATATGACGGGGCAAGCAACATGAGGGGGGAGTGGAATGGGCTAAAAGCTCTAATTCTCAATGAGTGCCCTTATGCATATTATATCCATTGTCTTGCACATCAACTTCAATTGGCTCTTGTTGCTGCTTCAAGGGAGGTACATGAGGTCCATAATTTTTTTCAGCATGCAAATTTCATTGTAAATACCGTTAGTGCATCTCCCAAACGCAATGATGAGCTATTAGAAAATCAGGCGGCTGAAATTGCTAGAGAGATTGAATTGGGAGAGCTTGACACAGGAAGAGGGGCCAATCAAATAGGATCTTTACAAAGGGCCGGAGACACGAGATGGAGTTCCCACTACAAATCTATCAAAAGTTTGTTAAAGATGTTTGCCGCAATTGTTACAGTGCTAAGATGTTTAGCAGCTGATCGTTCAGCTACAAGGAACTCAAGAGGTGATGCTGGAGGTTCCCTGAAAATCCTACTCACATTTGATTTTGTGTTCATTCTACACTTAATGGAAAGAATCATGAAAATCACGGATGTCTTGTGTCTCAAACTTCAACATAAATCTTTGGACATTGCAAATGCATTAGATTGTGTTTCTAACACAAAGGTGTTGCTTGGTGAACTAAGGGAAGATGGATGGGACAACCTTTTTGAAGATGTGAAATCCTTTTGTGTGAAACATGAGATTGACATCCCGAACATGGATCAAAAGTATGTATCTTTTCCTATCTCTCTATGATTATTTAAATTATAATGTAGAGATTTAGTCACTTACATACTTACTCATCAATGTGTAGATCATGCAACTAACTCATATTTTTCAATATATATTAATTTTAGGTACGTTGATGTGACAAAATCTCAAAATAAGCATGACAACACCACAGTTATCCATCATTACAAAGTAGATGTGTTTAATGTTGCAATAGATCAACAAGTGATAGAGTTGAATGATCGATTCAGTTCTCAAGTAACTGAGCTACTAGATCTTTGTTCATCATTGGACCCGAGGCATGATGCCTTTAGCAAATCAAAGATATGCAGACTAGTGGAGAAATTCTATCCTGCAGATTTTTCTAGTCAAGAAAGAGATCGGTTGGAGTGCGAGCTACCACATTTCCAGCTTGATACATTCAACCATCCAGAGATCAAGAACTGTAAATCACTTGCTGATCTAACAAAAGGAATAGTTAAGACTGGCAAGTCTTCTGACTATCCAATGGTTGAGAGGTTGTTACGATTGGTGATAACTCTCCGGGTGTCAACCGCAACAGCAGAGTGAGCCTTTTCTGCAATGAAACTAGTCAAGACTCGGCTTCGAAGCAAAATGGGAGATGATTTTCTTTGCCATTGCACGCTAGTTTACATTGAGAAGGAACTTGCAGCCAAGTTTAGCTCTGAAGAAATAATCGATATCTTCGATACTGGTGCTCGTAAAGCAGAATTCAAATTGATAGAAATGTAATTTATTCTTAGTACTGAACAATAGACATATATTTACTATCTAGATGTTCTAAACCCTATTATTTACTATGGTATCTTTTCATATATCCTGTGATTTTTTTCGGCAAATATATCCTATGATTTTGAAGCTTTTTGTTCTTGCCCCCCACATCGAAATTTTCTGGCTCCGTCCCTGCATAGCTATAACTTTCTAAGTAGCACATGACAAGCATCATCATCCAGAGATCACCCCAAAGTCATCAAACTGAGATTACTTATGGCAACAGCCAGGGACGGATTAAGGGGGGGACGAGGGGGGGCGAGACACCCCCCCCCCCAACGATCGCGCAGTCCCTTGAAACCGATCACATGATCGCTACTTTTTTTACCTGTGTGCTTGCCTGCAGCCTGCTTCGCCCCCCCCCCCCCTATTCCAATCGGCCTTTGTATAGTATAGCCCATTCAGCCAGTGCAGCCCGTCTAAAATTTACACGCTAAAGGCACAAGACTGAGCCGAGCAGGCCCTCTGCCTCTGGCCCTGTTTAATTAGACACGCACGACGCACGAGCCCATGACTACGCACGCTTCACGCAGCCGACGCACGTATCGCCAATCTCTTCGTCGGTTCGTTCGACTGTTCGTCTCCAAAAAAAGCAGCGATCGCGGATCGCCGATCGGATCTCGCCGGCGCGCCGCCAGCACCCGTCGAGAAGCAAGGATAGGAAGCCCAGACAGGCGCCAATCCACGGACACGTTGCCGGCAGCCCGGAGGCCGGAATCACGGACAGAACGACGGCGAACAACGGGATAAGCGGCAGCAACACAAGGGGAAAAGGTAATTTGATTCTCACATGGATTAGTAGTTCATGCCTTAAAAATTGTAGAAGTATAATCATACAAACTATAGGCCTTAATCATCAATATAAAATTTTCAATTATTTTGTGCTTGTGTAGACATGAAGAGGAAGAGAGAATCAATTCATAAATTTTTCAAACCCGTTGGCTCAAGCTCTCGGCCATCAGAACATGATGCTACTGCAGACAATGTTGAACCTAGTGAACAGAACCAGCCTAATTATAGGGAAGGGGATGCTCAAATTGATGATGTTTCCGTTCCAGAAGCTACAGAAGAAGCTACAATTATAAACCACAGGTTATGACCGAGAGCCCGGCGACGTCTTCAAATTTGGCAACTTCCTCCTGACGAGCATGATGCTGCTAGGCATTTTTATATATCTAAAGGGGCCTATCAACCAATCTTAAAGCCAGATGAGTATGAATTTACTGGGACAGGGGCTGGCCGTAGGCGATTCCAAAGTGATTGGTTCACAAATCATTTTGGTTGGAGTATTCACCTCTAAAAAATCGTGCCTATTGTTTGCCTTGTTTTCTCTTCTCAAAGAAGCCCATTGGTAAGTGTGGTTCGGACACATTCACAGTCAGCGGATTTGATAAGTGGAAGAAAGTTAACAATGGAAAAGAATGTGCTTTTCTCAAACATATGGGCACTACTCCTAGCTCGGCTCACAATTTTGCAGTTGGGTGTTATGAAAACTTGAGAAACAGAATTAATCATGTTGATGAGGTGATGAAAAAGCAAACTAAGCAGCGGGTTCTTGATGCAAGACTAAGGCTAAAGACTTCCATTGATGCCATGAGGTAAGCAAGAATTATTTAATTTCGAACATTTACAATTTCTTAATACTGGACATCTAATTATTATTCTATGTTGATTGCATCAGGTGGCTAATGTTCCAAGCATGTCCCTTTAGAGGAAATGATGAGTCTGAGGGTTCCAAGAACCAAGGTAATTTCAAGGAAATGATTAAGCTTTTGGCTTCTTATAACAAGGATGTACATGAAGTTGTACAGAATGCTCCAAAAATGCAAAGTACACCTCATCAACTATTCAAAAGGAAATTGCTAGCATATTTGCTGAAAAAGTGAAGACCTCAATTAAAGAAGAACTTGGTAATAGCAAATTTTCTATCTTGGTTGATGAATGTAGAGATGAGTCTAAAAAAGAGCAGATGGCAGTAGTTCTTCGATTTGCAAACATAGAAGGGGTGATAAGAGAACATTTTCTTGATCTTGTTCATGTTAGAGACACTAGTGCTTTGACTCTCAAGAACACAATTATTGCCGTCCTAGTTGATAATGGGTTGAATGTGCAAGATATTAGAGGCCAGGGATATGACGGGGCAAGCAACATGAGGGGGGAGTGGAATGGGCTGAAAGCTCTAATTCTCAATGAGTGCCCTTATGCATATTATATCCATTGTCTTGCACATCAACTCCAATTGGCTCTTGTTGCTGCTTCAAGGGAGGTACATGAGGTCCATAATTTTTTTCAGCATGCAAATTTCATTGTAAATACTGTTAGTGCAGCTCCCAAACGCAACGATGAGCTATTAGAAAATCAGGCTGCTGAAATTGCTAGAGAGATTGAATTGGGAGAGCTTGACACGGGAAGAGGGGCCAATCAAATAGGATCTTTACAAAGGGCCGGAGACACGAGATGGAGTTCCCACTACAAATCTATCAAAAGTTTGTTAAAGATGTTTGCCGCAATTGTTACAGTGCTAAGAAGTTTAGCAGATGATCGTTCAGCTACAAGGAACTCAAGAGGTGATGTTGGAGGTTCCCTAAAAATCCTACTCACATTTGATTTTGTGTTCATTCTACATTTAATGGAAAGAATCATGAAAATCACGGATGTCTTGTGTCTCAAACTTCAACATAAATCTTTGGACATTGCAAATGCATTAGATTGTGTTTCTAACACAAAGGTGTTGCTTGGTGAACTAAGGGAAGATGGATGGGACAACCTTTTTGAAGATGTGAAATCCTTTTGTGTGAAACATGAGATTGACATCCCGAACATGGATCAAAAGTATGTATCTTTTCCTATCTCTCTATGATTATTTAAATTACAATGTAGAGATTTAGTCACTTACATACTTACTCATCAATGTGTAGATCATGCAACTAACTCATATTTTTCAATATATATTAATTTTAGGTATGTTGATGTGACAAAATCTCGAAATAAGCATGACAACACCACAGTTATCCATCATTACAAAGTAGATGTGTTTAATGTTGCAATAGATCAACAAGTGATAGAGTTGAATGATCGATTCAGTTCTCAAGTAACTGAGCTACTAGATCTTTGTTCATCATTGGACCCGAGGCATGATGCCTTCAGCAAATCAAAGATATGCAGACTAGTGGAGAAATTCTATCCTGCAGATTTTTCTAGTCAAGAAAGAGATCGGTTGGAGTGCGAGCTACCACATTTCCAGCTTGATACATTCAACCATCCAGAGATCAAGAACTGTAAATCACTTGCTGATCTAACAAAAGGAATAGTTAAGACTGGCAAGTCTTCTGACTATCCAATGGTTGAGAGGTTGTTACGATTGGTGATAACTCTCCCGGTGTCAACCGCAACAGCAGAGTGAGCCTTTTCTGCAATGAAACTAGTCAAGACGCGGCTTCGAAGCAAAATGGAAGATGATTTTCTTTGCCATTGCACGCTAGTTTACATTGAGAAGGAACTTGCAGCCAAGTTTAGCTCTGAAGAAATAATCGATATCTTCGATACTAGTGCTCGTAAAGCAGAATTCAAATTGATAGAAATGTAATTTATTCTTAGTACTGAACAATAGACATATATTTACTATCTAGATGTTCTAAACCCTATTATTTACTATGGTATCTTTTCATATATCCTGTGATTTTTTTCCGGCAAATATATCCTATGATTTTGAAGGTTTTTGTTCTTGCCCCCCCCCCTTGGAATTTTCTGGCTCCGTCCCTGGCAACAGCAATTCGCGTAGGGGTCGTGCTCACAATAGCTCCTGAGGTAGTCGTAGCCTTTGCTTACGCACAAGTTTCGGCACTTGCGCTGGTCATAAGCATGCACCGGTTTGTTGCATTCCCACATCTCTACACAATATCTGTCAGGATCCGTATTTGCGCGCACGCACGCACAAAAGGGACGAACAATCCAGTGCGTGTATGTAGGCCCGTCGATAAAGGGGGCCGAACTGGGCGACCGCACAGGGCCCCCAAATTTTTGGGCCCCCCAAATGTGCAGGTACTAGTCAGCCCACGAGGGAAGTGGAAGGCCCGAGCCCCATACCCCCACTCCCGATCCCTGTTTCCCTTTCCTCTGTAATCGAGCAATCGCTCATCGCTGCGTGATGACGATTGCAATCCTCCGATCGCTGCCCCCGCTCGCCCATCGCCGCTCACCAGCAATCACGCATGATCAACTAGGCGCCTGCCATACTGCTCCGCCTCGATAAAGCTACGAACAACCCGCGCCTGATCACCAGATCGTCTGCCTCTGCTTACCTATTTTTCTATCTGCCGCCCCGGCCTGCTCCGTTCCCTTGTAAGTAGATTTGTTGATATTTAGATTTCTTGTACTCTTATTATGTTCTCGTTCTCCATTAAATTCAGGCACCGGTCCAACGGGATTTGTTCATCCCTACGTGACTACATATTTCGGCAGATTTTGTTCTCCACCTGACTAATTGATATGTTGTTGATGTTTAGGCTTTTAGGTTATACAGTAATGAGCAAGGGTGTTTATTTCTGTAATTGCCTCTGTTGTTTGTGACAGATAGGTAATTAACATTTTTCTTTGTCCTCCAGGCTTTACATAGATTGATAGATCTATTTTTGGATGTACTAGCTCGTGCATCAAAGATTATTCAAATGTAGCTGATCGTTTAGATTTTGAGGTTCGGTCTATTTTCATTAGTACCGGCCTTTTTAATTACTATTTAATATATTTCTAAATTTTGTACTGATTAACACATATCTAAAGTTTTATAACTGAATGAGAGCATGCTTTACTCATATTAATTCATCGTTTGCATGCATTTTCGAAATTTGGGGGATCAATTTACATTTCGCCCCGGGCCCCCAAATTTCTGAAGACGGCCCGTTTCATGTGAAAGAAAGAATGGAAGAATGAAGCATCACATAGTAAGAAATACTAATCTACATACCTTTGGCGTTGCAGGACAGGAGGCCGACATGACCAAAAGAGTTAGGGTCAAGCACAGAAACCGCGTGTTGTTCCTCGCATGTGCCATGACGAATGACTGGCTAGCTAATTAATCCACTTCTTCTAGACGATGTTATCTTTTTGGTCGATGGATGCTTTTGGTGTTAGTGTGATGGTGTTTCGTAGTGTATATACACGCGTGGGAGCGAGCGGTTCTTTGGTCAAGGGGGAGGTTAATCAATCTATATCATATCTTCTCGCCGTACACTAATGCACGAGTATACCGTCTATAGTTGGCGTTGCATTAATGTTTGTTTATCACTAGGTGAATGTCCTTGCGTTGCCACCGAAAAGCAAAGATATAGATATTTATCAATAATTAAAGAGTCATTAATTCCACTATGATACACGTACATATATAATATGTAATGCCTGATATGTGGTGCCATAGAATATTTGTAGAGATTTATTACAGATTGATCTGTTTCTCCTTCCCATATAAATGTTATCAAATATAGCAAAGACTGATCTGATTTGGCAGATAGAAATCGGTTTAGATATATCGATGTGGTTTAAATCGGTTCAAATGGTAGACTGGTGCACATATAAATGTTATCAAATATAGCAAATACTAATCTGATTTGGCAGATAGAAATCGGTTTAAATAGATCGATGTGGTATAAATCGGTTCAGATAGTAGATTGGTGGGTAGCGAATGCCTGGAAAAAATGGATGGAAGGGGCGAGAGGTTGGACGAAGGGATGGCGGGGAGGAAACTAGGTGAAAGACGGAACCTTGGGTTCTTTTTAAGTAAAAAGTAGAGATTAGACACAATTGACCGTTGAACTGTATTTTCTGTTGTCAACATGTCAGATGCCATATGCAGCTTAGAAATCAGCCTAGCCAAATCATATGCATCCTCTATAACACTAAGATCCCTAATTTTAAAGGGCTCACAATCAATTGAGGTTTACAATTGAAATCGGGTCATCTGATTTTGACCGGGTCAACAATTTGTCAAAGCTATCTCATTAATTATTTTATACGGTACATTGTGCTTTCTAATTTTTAATGTCTCACAATTAATTGAAGTCTTCAATTTAAAATTGAGTCACTAATTTTGACCGGATCAACAATCTCTCAAGGAGCTCTTCAATTCAATTATTTTAATTCATTATATTGCCTAATTTTGAATCTCTTCAATTCAATAGAGGTATTCAATTTTGGATTTGATTTGATTTGATTTACGATTAACGATTCAAATGAGGATTCACTCTGAGGTGACACAACTAAGAGATGCCCTATAACTTATCCAGGTTTGGATATAGGATAGTTGTTGGTGAGCGCACATGTTACATGATCTGGGCTAATAGGTGTATCATGTTGTGCTTTTTTTAGGAAGACAAGGGGAAATGCAGTGTTGTAATGCTAATACTCCCTCCGTCCCAAAATAAATGTCTTAAATTTGTACTAACTTAGTACAAAATGAGGTAAATACACTAGGAGTCATTGAACTTGCACGCGACGGTCAGTTTGGTGCATAAACTTATAAAATACGTGTTTCTGGTCATTGAACTTGCACATATGTTCATGTACGGTCACATTTTGCGTACGCAGACATATCTATGGCCTACATTTTTTTTGAGACATGTATCCATGGCCTACATGGCATGCCAGGGCTCGTTGTGGACCGCTCTCACAAGGTAGATTTACATAAAAGTTTTCATTTATTAAGCTTCTAAAATAAAATGATAAAAAACAAGGAGATGACAGGTTTTGAACAAGTGAACTGCCACCACCAGGATTGTGTGGACAACCACCATACCGGATGATCATTCATGTTTGGAAATCACTACTAGTTTATATATCATATAAACACATACCGACTTTTAAAAAAAGAAATGGAACCTGAAGAAAGAGCGCAACGTGACTCGACCATTTGACCTCATGCTCCACCAGGCTACTATAACAGAAAATGTCCAGAAGAGATAAACATTTTTCATGTTTTTATTCCTTCTTGTTCTATGTAAGAACACAACTTATATTCTTGTGTTTCTGATATTTAAAAATGATTATGTGTTACAAAAAAGGTACATGACATTTAGAAGAATGTGAAATATTGTAAAACATATGTGTGTAATTACGAAAACATAAGTTGCATTTAAACAAATTTCATGCATTTTAGAAAAAAAATCATAACAATTTTAAATATGTACAAAAATATTGGCGTAGTTTACAAAATGTTTTGTATGATCCAAAAATAACATGTATTTTGAAAAAGATTCTGAAACTCGTATTTGATAAAATCTTAATCATATGTTTAAAAAATATTAAACATGTATAAAAATGTTTTAAGATTATACTGAAAAAATAGACACAAAAATATATATTTAAAAATGCTAATCATGTATTTAGAAAATGTTAAACATAATTAAACATTTTTAAACATATGTTCTGACGTGTATGTATTTCCAGTATACAATTTAAAAAAAATTTATACACATTCAATATATTTTTAAACATATTATTAACATTTTCTAAAATACAAGTTTTAAAGCACTTTCTAAATACTACATATTAAATATTTTTGCATTGTACGAAACATTTTTTAGCTATGAGAACATGTTTGTACATTGTATACACATTTTTAAAAATATCATATTCAATTTTTTGAAATGCGTGAACATTTTTAAAATGCAACGTATGTTTTTTAAGTCCATGAATTTTACAATGTTTAAAAAATTTTAAAAATGTCACGTATCTTTTTTGTAACATATTAACATTTTTTAAATGTCACAAACACAAGAATATAAAGTTGTTTTCTTACATAGAACAAGAAGGAATAACAACATGAAAAATGTTTATCCCTTCTATACATGTTGTGTTGTTGTAACCTGGTGGTAATCTTAGTCAACGTTGTCCATGAGGTTAGATAGTCGAGACATGGTGTTCTATTTAATTTTCGCTCCGTGTTTATATGATATAGAAGATGTTGATAGTTTCGTTCAGGCGTAAATGATCATTCTTCTGGTGGCTGTCCACACGCCTCAACCAGCGGTAGGCCGTGAGTTCGAAACCCCATCGTCCCTTGCTTTTTAATAATTTTATTTTAGGGGCTTATTATTATAATACATAAATAAAAGAATTTAAGAGCTTTTCTGCAAATCTATCATGCGACAGCGGTTGACAGCGGGCCCTGGCCATGCTGGCATGCCACGGATACGTCTATGTACATGAAATGTGACCGTATATGAACGTCCGTGCAAGTTTGATGACCAGAAACACGTATTTTACAAGTTTGTGCACCAAACTGCACGTCGCCTGCAAGTTCTATGACTCCCAATGTATTTACCTCGTACAAAATTATACTAAACTTGAGACACTTATTTTGGGACGGAGTGAGTACCATATACTACTGTGTACTGGTAGTTAGCCAATTCGGGATCGAGGAATCAAACACTTCATATTTGTTTGTAAGGAGAGGAGCCTTACTATGCATGTGCAATGAGAAGTTGTACACTGTGATCCCGCGTGTTCAAATGTAACATGCAGTTGTGTGATCAGAGCAGGAAAATCTAATTCTGAATGTTTATTGTTTGCGAACGTCATTTCAGTGGGCACTTCATATATGCTTTTGTGCTTTAAGATGCAATTGAATTGTCCACACGTTTACTGACTGAAACTGTATCCTTTTTGGCTGAATCGGATTTTGGAAGGCAAGCTCTCTCCAGAACCAGAAGTAAACTTCAGAACTGAAATAGAGCAGCCGTGTCAGATTAGAGGCTTGGATTAAAAACATATACTTGTACTACATGTGTTATGATTGTAGCTTGCCTGCAGCTCCCAGCGTGCATGTTTGCTGGGCTTAGCACAAACGAGCACGATATACCAAAGCAACTCATTGTTCCATTAAAATCACAGATCAGAAGATACAACCGACACAGCAAGGAACAGTCTACTGAGAAACTGAAGCACACCCAGGCAGAGTAGATGAGAGATTGATTCAGGTTCTTGGCCACAGAGCAACGTGTCTGTTGCTGCTCTTTTTTGTTGTTGTTGCAAGGTAATAGGAGTTTATTCAAAGTTTACAGAATTACAATCAAGAGGCACAAATTTCTCAATACATGGGGGACTAAGTTAAGCCCTCCGCCATCGTGGGAGTTTCTTGGCGCCAGATCTTCTATTCTTTCTTCTGCCATTTATGCAGCTAACCGTCCAGAAATTGGTTGCCCAGCCTATCCTCAACGTTACAACGTAGGATCTGGAAGCTGACTGACTCTCAAGATTGCAAAGAGATGTGCGAGATTGAGCACAAAATTGGAGCGGGAAACCTGTCACCAAAAAAACAGAGGGCGGTAACGCGAGGACACAGTTTTCAGTTGCCCGCAAACTCCCGAAACTGAATCCAAAACGAGTGGGAAATTTCGTCCAAAAATTTTGGGCGCTGTACGAAACTGGAGCGGGAAAATGGCTATTATGAAATTTTGCGATAATTGTTAAACAAGTGCTATTACGAAATTTGAGCGGGAAATCCCATAGCCAAATGTTTCAGACACCCGCCAAAGAAGTTGATTTCCACCTACCTTCGCGACTGACCGCCCAAGCCCCTGGATGGATGAAATTCACAGGACATGAATGGCAAACCCACCCCTAAAGATCCAAATCTGAGCACAGCGACAACAAGGGCAGACGAACGAACATAATATCAAAGCAACTCATTGTTCCATTGAATTCACAGATGAGAAGATACAACGGCACAACAATAACACTCTGCTTCGAGCTGAAGCACACCCATATATCCATCCCAGCTACCCCGAGATAACTAGGCAGTGGCCACCTACGCCTTCTTGGGGGACTTGGCGGTCTTCTTGGGCGACTTGGGCTCCTTGGGG
Organism: Triticum aestivum; assembly: GCF_018294505.1. Taxonomy (NCBI): domain Eukaryota; kingdom Viridiplantae; phylum Streptophyta; class Magnoliopsida; order Poales; family Poaceae; genus Triticum; species Triticum aestivum. The sequence continues at coordinate 150,886,599 of NC_057810.1, forward strand.
GACTTCTCGGCGGTCTTCTTGGGGAGGAGCACCGGGTTGATGTTGGGGATCACGCCGCCGTGGGCGATGGTGACGCCGGCGAGCAGCCTGCCGAGCTCCTGGTCGTTCCTGACGGCGAGCAGCAGGTGGCGGGGGATGATGCGGCTCTTCTTGTTGTCCTTGGCGGCGTTGCCCGCGAGCTCCAGCAGCTCGGCGGCGAGGTACTCGAGGACGGCCGCGAGGTAGACGGGGGCGCCGGAGCCGACGCGCTGCGCGTAGCGGCCCTTCTTGAGGAAGCGCCCGATGCGGCCGACGGGGAACTGGAGCCCGGCCTTGACGGACCGCGCCACGGACTTCTTCCTGGGGCCTCCGGCCTTGCGCCCGGCCGCGCCCTTCTTCGCCTTCCCGGCGGCTACGGTGGCTGAGGCGTCCATGGCGAGCTGCTGCGCTGGTGGTGGAGAGAGGATTCGGGGAGTGGAGAGATGTGCGAGGATTGCTTGACTGGAGATTGCCGGGTGGGTTGATGGAGGAGGAGACGAGGGGCGGAGTATTTATCCAGGAGGGGGAGGGGAAGGAAGACGGGGGTGGGCCCGTCGATCCGCGTGAACGGGCAATGGGCGGCTGGATCGGCGGCTCGATGGACGGCTGTGATGCCAGGCAGCAGGAGAAACACACATTCGACAGAGCTATGCACGACACGCAGATGTTAGAATATTGACGTGGTTTCATGGACGATGATCGTTCCCTAAATACAACGAGTCTATGTAATGGAAATATTTAAAATCTGGCAGCCAGATTTACCATGTGAAAATAGATAAAATGTCATATTTGTGTATACGATTTGCCATGTTCTTATGGTGAAAATTGCCATGTACGTAAAAGTCCGATGTACTTGAGGGTGTAAAATTTTTAGCCATAAAAGTCTAAAGTCAGATTTATATTGAAGTCCATGTGTAATTGGAATATGGTCAAATAGTAGTTTAACACAAGAGAAACTTAACTTTCAAGTTACGTACTTAGCTAGACATAGGTCAATCAGATCTAATTTGGCTATGTTGTAGAAGAGAGAGGTGACCAATGAGCGGTGTCGGCGTTTTGGGAACGGGGTCCCCAGACTTGCCTGTCTGCGGCCTGCGGCGTGGCTCAAAGGAGGCCCAGCACGGCCCATCTTCATCAACACAAGCTCAAGACCCTAGTGAGGGGTCAAGCCTCGCGGGGCGGACGACAAGGAGCTTCCTCAGGCACGGCCTCATCGGGCAGGCTCACGAGGAGGCGGAGAGTTCAAGGCGGGGTACCTCGCGAGGTGCCCATGACGCAAGCCATGACGACCAAGGGCGCCAGCTGGGCGCCAGCCCGCGCAGTGTCCTTCTTTCCTCTTTGGTGCAAGGGGAGCAAGCACAGGCGAGAGCATCAAGCAAAGGCATCCATTTCGGTGCAACAAAACCAAGATCAGTCCAACGACGGGATGGAGGTCACCGTGGAGCCCAAGCCGGCGTCACCACCAGAGCCTTTGACAGGCGAGGACCAACTTTAGTCAGGATAAGTGTACCAGATGTTCCCCTTCAAAATGGCCAATTGTTGGCGCCCTTCCCGCTCAATATTTGGGAAGAGGCCCAGGGCCTTTGCCTATAAATAGGACTAGCCACCGTAGTATCTAGGCATCTGGAATCAACCCCTCCAAAGGAACAACGCCACCACAAGAATAGACCCTCGCGAGGCTGTTCTTCCGTGTATTGTTCATCATCAGCCCAAGAGTCAATCCACCACATCACACACTGGAGTAGGGTATTACACCACAATGGTGGCCTGAACCAGTATAAACCATGTGTCTCTTTGTTGGGTTTCGTAGTAATTTCAAAAAATTTCCTACGCACACACAGGATCATGTGATGCATAGCAACGAGGGGAGAGTGTTGTCTACGTACCCAACGCAGACCGACTGCGGAAGCGATGACACGACGTAGAGGAAGTAGTCGTACGTCTTCACGATCCAACCGATCAAGCACCGAAGCTACGGCACCTCCGAGTTCGAGCACACGTTCAGCTCGATGACGATCCCCGGACTCCGATCCAGCAAAGTGTCGGGGAAGAGTTTCGTCAGCACGACGGCGTGGTGACGATCTTGATGAACTATAGAAGCAGGGCTTCGCCTAAACTCCGCTACAGTATTATCGATGAATATGGTGGCAGGGGGCACCGCACACGGCTAAGGAATAGATCACGTGGATCAACTTGTGTCAACTTGTGTGTTTAGAGGTGCCCCTGCCTCCGTATATAAAGGAGGAGAGGAGGGGAGGCTGGCCGGCCAAGGGGGGGAGGCGCAGGAGAGTCCTACTCCCTCTGGGAGTAGGATTCCCCCTCCAATCCTAGTCCAACTAGGATTCCTCGGAGGGGAAAAGAGGAGGAGGGGGCCGGCCACCTCTCCTAGTCCTAATAGGACTAGGGGAAGGGGGGGGCGCGCAGCCCATCTAGGGCAGCCCCTTCTCTTTTCCACTAAGGCCCACTATGGCCCAAATAGCTCCCGGGGGGTTCCGGTAACCCTCCCGGTATTCCGGTAAAATCCCGATTTCACCCGGAACACTTCCGATATCCAAATATAGGCTTCCAATATATCAATCTTTACGTCTCGACCATTTCGAGACTCCTCGTCATGTCCGTGATCACATCCGGGACTCCGAACAACCTTCGGTACATCAAAATGCATAAACTCATAATATAACTGTCATCGTAACCTTAAGCGTGCGGACCCTACGGGTTCGAGAACAATGTAGACATGACCGAGACACGTCTCTGGTCAATAACCAATAGCGGGACCTGGATGCCCATATTGGCTCCTACATATTCTACGAAGATCTTTATCGGTCAGACCGCATAACAACATACGTTGTTCCCTTTGTCATCGGTATGTTACTTGCCCGAGATTCGATCGTCGGTATCCAATACCTAGTTCAATCTCGTTACCGGCAAGTCTCTTTACTCGTTCCGTAATACATCATCTCACAACTAACATATTAGTTGTAATGCTTGCAAGGCTTATGTGATGTGTATTACCGAGAGGGCCCAGAGATACCTCTCCGACAATCGGAGTGACAAATCCTAATCTCGAAATACGCCAACCCAACATCGACCATTGGAGACACCTGTAGTACTCCTTTATAATCACCCAGTTACGTTGTGACGTTTGGTAGTACCCAAAGTGTTCCTCCGGTAAACGGGAGTTGCATAATCTCATAGTCATAGGAACATGTATAAGTCATGAAGAAAGCAATAGCAACATACTAAACGATCGGGTGCTAAGCTAATGGAATGGGTCATGTCAATCAGATCATTCTGCTAATGATGTGACCTCGTTAATCAAATAACAACTCATTGTTCATGGTTAGGAAACATAACCATCTTTGATTAACGAGCTAGTCAAGTAGAGGCATACTAGTGACACTTTGTTTGTCTATGTATTCACACATGTATTATGTTTCCGGTAAATACAATTCTAGCATGAATAATAAACATTTATCATGATTATAAGGAAATAAATAATAACTTTATTATTGCCTCTAGGGCATATTTCCTTCAGTCTCCCACTTGCACTAGAGTCAATAATCTAGATTACACTGTAATGATTCTAACACCCATGGAGCCTTGGTGCTGATCATGTTTTGCTCGTGGAAGAGGCTTAGTCAATGGGTCTGCAACATTCAGATCCGTATGTATCTTGCAAATCTCTATGTCTCCCACCTGGACTAGATCCCGGATGGAGTTGAAGCGTCTCTTGATGTGTTTGGTCCTTTTGTGAAATCTGGATTCCTTTGCCAAGGCAATTGCACCAGTATTGTCACAAAAGATTTTCATTGGACCCGATGCACTAGGTATGACACCTAGATCGGATATGAACTCCTTCATCCAGACTCCTTCATTTGCTGCTTCCGAAGCAGCTATGTATTCCGCTTCACATGTAGATCCCGCTACAACGCTTTGTTTAGAACTGCACCAACTGACAGCTCCACCGTTTAATGTAAACACGTATCCGGTTTGCGATTTAGAATCGTCCGGATCAGTGTCAAAGCTTGCATCAACGTAACCTTTTACGGTGAGCTCTTTGTCACCTCCATATACGAGAAACATATCCTTAGTCCTTTTCAGGTATTTCAGGATGTTCTTGACCGCTGTCCAGTGATCCACTCCTGGATTACTTTGGTACCTCCCTGCTAAACTTATAGCAAGGCACACATCAGGTCTGGTACACAGCATTGCATACATGATAGAGCCTATGGCTGATGCATAGGGAACATCTTTCATATTCTCTCTATCTTCTGCAGTGGTCGGGCATTGAGTCTTACTCAATTTCACACCTTGTAATACAGGCAAGAATCCTTTCTTTGCTTGATCCATTTTGAATTTCTTCAAAATCTTGTCAAGGTATGTGCTTTGTGAAAGTCCAATTAAGCGTCTTGATCTATCTCTATAGATCTTAATGCCTAATATGTAAGCAGCTTCACCGAGGTCTTTCATTGAAAAACTTTTATTCAAGTATCCCTTTATGCTATCCAGAAATTCTATATCATTTCCAATCAGTAATATGTCATCCACATATAATATCAGAAATGCTACAGAGCTCCCACTCACTTTCTTGTAAATACAGGCTTCTCCGAAAGTCTGTATAAAACCAAATGCTTTGATCACACTATCAAAACGTTTATTCCAACTCCGAGAGGCTTGCACCAGTCCATAAATGGATCGCTGGAGCTTGCACACTTTGTTAGCTTCCTTTGGATCGACAAAACCTTCTGGTTGCATCATATACAACTCTTCTTCCAGAAATCCATTCAGGAATGCAGTTTTGACATCCATCTGCCAAATTTCATAATCATAAAATGCGGCAATTGCTAACATGATTCGGACAGACTTAAGCATCGCTACGGGTGAGAAGGTCTCATCGTAGTCAATCCCTTGAACTTGCCGAAAACCTTTTGCGACAAGTCGAGCTTTGTAGACAGTAACATTACCATCAGCGTCAGTCTTCTTCTTGAAGATCCATTTATTCTCAATTGCTTGCCGATCATCAGGCAAGTCAACCAAAGTCCACACTTTGTTCTCATACATGGATCCCATCTCAGATTTCATGGCTTCAAGCCACTTTGCGGAATCTGGGCTCACCATCGCTTCTTCATAGTTCGTAGGTTCATCATGATCTAGTAGCATGACCTCCAGAACAGGATTACCGTACCACTCTGGTGCGGATCTTACTCTGGTTGATCTACGAGGTTCAGTAGTATCTTGATCTGAAGTTTCATGATCATTATCATTGGCTTCCTCACTAACTGGTGTAGGTGTCACTGAAACAGTTTTCTGTGATGAACTACTTTCCAGTAAGGGAGCAGGTACAGTTACCTCGTCAAGTTCTACTTTCCTCCCACTCACTTCTTTCGAGAGAAACTCCTTCTCTAGAAATGATCCATTCTTAGCAACGAATGTCTTGCCTTCGGATCTGTGATAGAAGGTGTACCCAACAGTTTCCTTTGGGTATCCTATGAAGACACATTTCTCCGATTTGGGTTCGAGCTTATCAGGTTGAAGCTTTTTCACATAAGCATCGCAGCCCCAAACTTTAAGAAACGACAACTTTGGTTTCTTGCCAAACCACAGTTCATAAGGCGTCGTCTCAACGGATTTTGATGGTGCCCTATTTAACGTGAATGCGGCCGTCTCTAAAGCATATCCCCAAAATGATAGCGGTAAATCAGTAAGAGACATCATAGATCGCACCATATCTAGTAAAGTACGATTACGACGTTCGGACACACCATTACGCTGTGGTGTTCCGGGTGGCGTGAGTTGCGAAACTATTCCACAGTTTTTCAAATGTACACCAAACTCGTAACTCAAATATTCTCCTCCACGATCAGATCGTAGAAACTTTATTTTCTTGTTACGATGATTTTCAACTTCACTCTGAAATTCTTTGAACTTTTCAAATGTTTCAGACTTATGTTTCATTAAGTAGATATACCCATATCTGCTTAAATCATCTGTGAAGGTGAGAAAATAACGATATCCGCCACGAGCCTCAATATTCATCGGGCCACATACATCGGTATGTATGATTTCCAACAAATCTGTTGCTCTCTCCATAGTACCGGAGAACGGTGTTTTAGTCATCTTGCCCATGAGGCACGGTTCGCAAGTACCAAGTGATTCATAATCAAGTGGTTCCAAAAGTCCATCAGCATGGAGTTTCTTCATGCGCTTTATACCGATATGACCTAAACGACAGTGCCACAAATAAGTTGCACTTTCGTTATCAACTCTGCATCTTTTGGCTTCAACATTATGAATATGTGTATTACTACTATCGAGATTCAATAAGAATAGACCACTCTTCAAGGGTGCATGACCATAAAAGATATTACTCATATAAATAGAACAACCATTATTCTCTGATTTAAATGAATAACCGTCTCGCATTAAACAAGATCCAGATATAATGTTCATGCTCAACGCTGGCACCAAATAACAATTATTTAGGTCTAATATTAATCCCGAAGGTAGATGTAGAGGTAGCGTGCCGACTGCGATCACATCGACTTTGGAACCGTTTCCCACGCGCATCGTCACCTCGTCCTTTGCCAGTGCCCGCTTATTCTGTAGTCCCTGTTTCGAGTTGCAAATATTAGCAACAGAACCAGTATCAAATACCCAGGTGCTACTGCGAGCTCTAGTAAGGTACACATCAATAACATGTATATCACATATACCTTTGTTCACCTTGCCATCCTTCTTATCCGCCAAATACTTGGGGCAGTTCCGCTTCCAGTGACCAGTCTGCTTGCAGTAGAAGCACTCAGTTTCAGGCTTAGGTCCAGACTTGGGTTTCTTCTCTTGAGCAGCAACTTGCTTGCCGTTCTTCTTGAAGTTCCCCTTTTTCTTCCCTTTGCCCTTTTTCTTGAAACTAGTGGTCTTGTTAACCATCAACACTTGATGCTCCTTCTTGATTTCTACCTCCGCAGCTTTCAGCATTGCGAAGAGCTCGGGAATAGTCTTGTTCATCCCTTGCATATTATAGTTCATCACGAAGCTCTTGTAGCTTGGTGGCAGTGATTGGAGAATTCTGTCAATGACGCAATCATCCGGAAGATTAACTCCCAATTGAATCAAGTGATTATTATACCCAGACATTTTGAGTATATGCTCACTGACAGAACTGTTCTCCTCCATCTTGCAGCTATAGAACTTATTGGAGACTTCATATCTCTCAATTCGGGCATTTGCTTGAAATATTAACTTCAACTCCTGGAACATCTCATATGCTCCATGACGTTCAAAACGTCGTTGAAGTCCCGATTCTAAGCCGTAAAGCATGGCACACTGAACTATCGAGTAGTCATCAGCTTTGCTCTGCCAGACGTTCATAACATCTGGTGTTGCTCCAGCAGCAGGCCTGGCACCCAGCGGTGCTTCCAGGACGTAATTTTTCTGTGCAGCAATGAGGATAATCCTCAAGTTACGGACCCAGTCCGTGTAATTGCTACCATCATCTTTCAACTTTGCTTTCTCAAGGAACGCATTAAAATTCAACGGAACAACAGCACGAGCCATCTATCTACAATCAACATAAACAAGCAAGATACTATCAGGTACTAAGTTCATGATAAATTTAAGTTCAATTAATCATATTATTTAAGAACTCCCACTTAGATAGACATCCCTCTAATCCTCTAAGTGATTACGTGATCCAAATCAACTAAACCATGACCGATCATCACGTGAGATGGAGTAGTTTTCAATGGTGAACATCGTTATGTTGATCATATCTACTATATGATTCACGCTCGACCTTTCGGTCTCCGTGTTCCGAGGCCATATCTGCATATGCTAGGCTCGTCAAGTTTAACCTGAGTATTCTGCGTGTGCAAAACTGGCTTGCACCCGTTGTAGATGGACGTAGAGCTTATCACACCCGATCATCACGTGGTGTCTGGGCACGACGAACTTTGGCAACGGTGCATACTCAGGGAGAACACTTCTTGATAATTTAGTGAGAGATCATCTTATAATGCTACCGTCAATCAAAGCAAGATAAGATGCATAAAAAGATAAACATCACATGCAATCAATATAAGTGATATGATATGGTCATCATCATCTTGTGCTTGTGATCTCCATCTCCGAAGCACCGTCATGATCACCATCGTCACCGGCGCGACACCTTGATCTCCATCGTAGCATCGTTGTCGTCTCGCCAATCTTATGCTTCCACGACTATCACTACCGTTTAGTAATAAAGTAAAGCATTACATCGCGATTGCATTGCATACAATAAAGCGACAACCATATGGCTCCTGCCAGTTGCCGATAACTCGGTTACAAAACATGATCATCTCATACAATAAAATTCAGCATCATGCTTTGACCATATCACATCACAACATGCCCTGCAAAAACAAGTTAGACGTCCTCTACTTTGTTGTTGCATGTTTTACGTGGCTGCTACGGGCTTAAGTAAGAACCAATCTCACCTACGCATCAAAACCACAACGATAGTTTGTCAAATAGACTCCGTTTTAACCTTCGCAAGGACCGGGCGTAGCCATACTTGGTTCAACTAAAGTTGGAGAGACAGTCGCCCGCAAGCCATCTCTGTGCAAAGCACGTCGAGGGAACCGGTCTCGCGTAAGCGTACGCGTAAGGTTGGTCCGGGTCGTCTCGTCCAACAATACCGCCGAACCAAAGTATGACATGCTGGTAGGCAGTATGACTTGTATCGTCCACAACTCACTTGTGTTCTACTCGTGCATATAACATCAACATAAATAACCTAGGCTCGGATGCCACTGTTGGGTTTCGTAGTAATTTCAAAAAATTCCTACGCACACACAGGATCATGTGATGCATAGCAACGAGGGGAGAGTGTTGTCTACGTACCCAACGCAGACCGACTGCGGAAGCGATGACACGACGTAGAGGAAGTAGTCGTACGTCTTCACGATCCAACCGATCAAGCACCGAAGCTACGGCACCTCCGAGTTCGAGCACACGTTCAGCTCGATGACGATCCCCGGACTCCGATCCAGCAAAGTGTCGGGGAAGAGTTTCGTCAGCACGACGGCGTGGTGACGATCTTGATGAACTACAGCAGCAGGGCTTCGCCTAAACTCCGCTACAGTATTATCGATGAATATGGTGGCAGGGGGCACCGCACACGGCTAAGGAATAGATCACGTGGATCAACTTCTGTGTTTAGAGGTGCCCCTGCCTCCGTATATAAAGGAGGAGAGGAGGGGAGGCTGGCCGGCCAAGGGGGGGGAGGCGCAGGAGAGTCCTACTCCCTCTGGGAGTAGGATTCCCCCTCCAATCCTAGTCCAACTAGGATTCCTCGGAGGGGAAAAGAGGAGGAGGGGGCCGGCCACCTCTCCTAGTCCTAATAGGACTAGGGGAAGGGGGGGGGGCGCAGCCCATCTAGGGCAGCCCCTTCTCTTTTCCACTAAGGCCCACTATGGCCCAAATAGCTCCCGGGGGGTTCCGGTAACCCTCCCGGTATTCCGGTAAAATCCCGATTTCACCCGGAACACTTCCGATATCCAAACATAGGCTTCCAATATATCAATCTTTACGTCTCGACCATTTCGAGACTCCTCGTCATGTCCGTGATCACATCTGGGACTCCGAACAACCTTCGGTACATCAAAATGCATAAACTCATAATGTAACTGTCATCGTAACCTTAAGCGTGCGGACCCTACGGGTTCGAGAACAATGTAGACATGACCGAGACATGTCTCTGGTCAATAACCAATAGCGGGACCTGGATGCCCATATTGGCTCCTACATATTCTACGAAGATCTTTATCGGTCAGACCGCATAACAACATACGTTGTTCCCTTTGTCATCGGTATGTTACTTGCCCGAGATTCGATCGTCGGTATCCAATACCTAGTTCAATCTCGTTACCGGCAAGTCTCTTTACTCGTTCCGTAATACATCATCTCACAACTAACATATTAGTTGTAATGCTTGCAAGGCTTATGTTATGTGTATTACCGAGAGGGCCCAGAGATACCTCTCCGACAATCGGAGTGACAAATCCTAATCTCGAAATACGCCAACCCAACATCGACCATTGGAGACACCTGTAGTACTCCTTTATAATCACCCATTTACGTTGTGACGTTTGGTAGTACCCAAAGTGTTCCTCCGGTAAACGGGAGTTGCATAATCTCATAGTCATAGGAACATGTATAAGTCATGAAGAAAGCAATAGCAACATACTAAACGATCGGGTGCTAAGCTAATGGAATGGGTCATGTCAATCAGATCATTCTGCTAATGATGTGACCTCGTTAATCAAATAACAACTCATTGTTCATGGTTAGGAAACATAACCATCTTTGATTAACGAGCTAGTCAAGTAGAGGCATACTAGTGACACTTTGTTTGTCTATGTATTCACACATGTATTATGTTTCCGGTAAATACAATTCTAGCATGAATAATAAACATTTATCATGATTATAAGGAAATAAATAATAACTTTATTATTGCCTCTAGGGCATTTTTCCTTCACTCTTGTGTTGTTCTTTTCGTAGTTTAGATCCTAGCGTTTCGGTGAGGAACAGGTAGGTAGAAGGCGAAACCTCCACGCGCACCCCAGTGTTTGAACCTCAAGGGTCTGCCGGAACCCTAAATCCGACAAGCGGAGCCACAAATCCCCACCTCCCGCCGGTGAGGTCGTGGATCATAGCCACCTTCGGTTGTCGATCTGGCGGCTGGATGAGGTGGGAATCCCAATCCTCAACCACCGGCGCGTATATAGGGTAGTTTTAGTTCTTGGCGGCGTCGGTGTGGTGGAGGCTTCGGCGCCGGCTTCGAATGATGGATATGCCGCCCACCCTCCTCCCCGATGTGGCCATTGGTGGCGTTTGGTTGTGGGTTGCGTTGTTGCAGTTTTCTGGGCCTGATCATCGGCGTCGTCAAAGGGAGTGTTGGGGAACGTAGCAATAATTCAAAATTTTCCTACGTGTCACCAAGATCGATCTATGGAGTCATCTAGCAACGAGGGAGGAGTGGATCTACATACCCTTGTAGATCGCGCGCGGAAGCGTTCAAGAGAACGGGGTTGATGGAGTTGTACTCGTCGTGATTCAAATCATCGATGATCCTAGCGCCGAACGGACGGCACCTCCGCGTTCAACACACGTACAGCCCGATGATGTCTCCCACGCCTTGATCCAGCAAGGAGAGAGGGAGAGGTTGAGGAAGACTCCATCCAGCAGCAGCACAACGGCGTGGTGGTGGTGGAGGAGCGTGGCAATCCTGCAGGGCTTCGCCAAGCACCTGCGGGAGAGGAGGAGGTGTCACGGGAGGGAGGGAGGCGCCAGGGCTTCAGGTATGGATGCCCTCCCTCCCCTCCACTATATATAGGGGTAAGGGAGAGGGGGGAGGCGCAGCCTTGCCCCTTCCTCCAAGGAAGGGGTGCGGCCAAGAGGGGGGGGGGAGGAGTCCATCCTCCCCAAGGCACCTCGGAGGTGCCTTCCCCCTTGAGGACTCTTCCCTCCCCAAGTTTCCTTGGCGCATGGGCCTCTTGGGGCTGGTGCCCTTAGCCCATATAGGCCAAGGCGCACCCCCTACAGCCCATGTGGCCCCCCGGGGCAGGTGGACCCCCCCGGTGGACCCCCGGACCCCTTTCGGCACTCCCGGTACAATACCGATAAAGTGCGAAACTTTTCCGGCGACCAAAACAAGACTTCCCATATATAAATCTTTACCTTCGGACCATTCCGGAACTCCTCGTGACGTCCGGGATCTCATCCGGGACTCCGAACAACATTCGGTAACCACATACAAACTTCCTTTATAACCCTAGCGTCATCGAACCTTAAGTGTGTAGACCCTACGGGTTCGGGAGACATGTAGACATGACCGAGACGTTCTCCGGTCAATAACCAATAGTGGGATCTGGATACCCATGTTGGCTCCCACATGTTCCACGATGATCTCATCGGATGAACCACGATGTCAAGGACTCAATCGATCCCGTATACAATTCCCTTTGTCTAACGGTATTGTACTTGCCCGAGATTCGATCGTCGGTATACCGATACCTTGTTCAATCTCGTTACCGGCAAGTCTCTTTACTCGTTCCGTAACACATCATCCCGTGATCAACCCCTTGGTCACATTGTGCACATTATGATGATGTCCTACCGAGTGGGCCCAGAGATACCTCTCCGTTTACACGGAGTGACAAATCCCAGTCTCGATTCGTGCCAACCGAACAGACACTTTCGGAGATACCTGTAATGCACCTTTATAGCCACCCAGTTACGTTGTGACATTTGGTACACCCAAAGCATTCCTACGGTATCCGGGAGTTGCACAATCTCATGGTCTAAGGAAAAGATACTTGACATTAGAAAAGCTTTAGCATACGAACTACACGATCTTTGTGCTAGGCTTAGGATTGGGTCTTGTCCATCACATCATTCTCCTAATGATGTGATCCCGTTATCAACGACATCCAATGTCCATGGTCAGGAAACTGTAACCATATATTGATCAACAAGCTAGTCAACTAGAGGCTTACTAGGGACATGGTGTTGTCTATGTATCCACACATGTATCTGAGTTTCCTATCAATACAATTATAGCATGGATAATAAACGATTATCATGAACAAGGAAATATAATAATAATCAATTTATTATTGCCTCTAGGGCATATTTCCAATAGTCTCCCACTTGCACTAGAGTCAATAATCCAGTTCACATCGATATGTGATTAACACTCAAGGTCACATCCCCATGTGACTAACACCCAAAGAGTTTACTAGAGTCAATAATCTAGTTCACATTACCATGTGATTAACACTCGATGAGTTCTGGGTTTGATCATGTTATGCTTGTGAGAGAGGTTATAGTCAACGGGTCTGAACCTTTCAGATCTGTGTGTGCTTTATAAATCTTTATGTCATCTCCTAGATGCAGCTACCACGCTCTATTTGGAGCCATTTCAAATAACTGTTCTACTTGGAGCTATTCTAAATTGTTGCTCCATTATACGTATCCGGTATCTCTACTCAGAGCTATCCGGATAGGTGTTAAGCTTGCATCGTCGTAACTCTTTACGTCGAACTCTTTATCACCTCCATAACCGAGAAAATTCCTTAGTCCACTATTTACTAAGGATAACTTTGACCGCTGTCCTGTGATCCATTCTTGGATCACTCTTGTACCCCTTGACTGACTCATGGCAAGGCACATTTCAGGTGCGGTACACAGCATAGCATACTGTAGAGCCTATGTCTTAAGCATAGGGGACGACCTTCGTCCTTTCTCTTTCTTCTGCCGTGGTCGAGCTTTAAGTCTTAACTTCATACCTTACAACTCAAGCAAGAACTCCTTCTTTGACTGACCCATCTTGAACACCTTCAAGATCATGTCAAGGTATGTGCTCATTTGAAAGTACCATTAAGCGTTTTGATCTATCCTTATAGATCTTGATGCTCAATGTTCAAGTAGCTTAATCCAGGCTTTCCATTAATAAACACTTTCCAAATAACCCTATACGTTTTCCAGAAATTCTACGTCATTTCTGATCAACAATATGTCAACAACATATATTTATCAGAAATTCTATAGTGCTCCCACTCACTTCTTTGGAAATACAAGTTTCTCATAAACTTTGTATACACCCAAAAACTTTGATCATCTTATCAAAGCATACATTCCAACTCCGAGATGCTTACTCCAGTCCTTAGAAGGATTGCTGGAGCTTTGCATACTTATTAGCATCTTTCAGGATTGACAAAACCTTCCGGTTGTATCACATACAACCTTTCCTCAAGAAAATCATCGAGGAAACAATGTTTTGACATCCTATCTGCAAGATTTCATAAATAATGCAGTAATCGCTAATATAATTCCAACAGACTCTTAGCATCACTATGAGTGAGAAAGTCTCATCGCAGTCAACTCCTTGAACTTGTCGGAAACATCTTAACGACAAGTCGAGCTTTCTTAATGGTGACATTTACCATCATTGTCCGTCTTCCCTTTTAAAATCCATCTGTACTCAACAGCCTCACGACCATCAAGTAGTTCTCCCAAAGTCTACACTTTGTTTTCATATATGGATCCTCTCTCGGATTATATGGCCTCGAGCCATTTTGGAATCCAGGCCCACCATCGCTTCTCCATAGCTCGTAGGTTTATTGTTGTCTAGCAACATGACTTCCAAGATAGGATTACGTACCACTCTGAAGTAGTACGCATCCTTGTCATCCCACGAGGTTTGGTAGTGACTTGATCTGAAGTTTCATGATCACTATCATAAGCTTCCACTTCAATTGGTGTAGGTGCCACAGGAACAACTCTTTGTGCCCTGCTATACACTAGTTGAAGTGACGGTTCAATAACCTCATCAAGTCTCCACCATCCTCCCACTCAATTCTTTCGAGAGAAACTTTTCCTCAAGAAAGGACCCGATTCTAGAAACAATCCCTTATTGCTTTCGAATCTGAGACAGGAGGTATACCCAACTGTTTTGGGTGTCCTATGAAGATGTATTTATCCGCTTTGGGTTCGAGCTTATTGGCCTGAAACTTTTTCACATAAGCGTCGCAGCCCCAAACTTTTAAGAAATGACAACTTAGGTTTCCCTAAACCATAGTTCATACGGTGTCATCTCATCGGAATTACGTGGTGCCCTATTTAAAATGAATGTGGTTGTTTTTAATGCCTAACCCATAAACTATCATGGTAATTCGATAAGAGACATCATGGTATGCATCATATCCAATAGGGTGCAGTCATGATGTTCGGACACACCATCACACTATGGTGTTCCAGGCTGTATTAGTTGTGAAACAATTTCCACAATGTCTTAATTCTATGCCAAACTCGTAATTCAGATATTCATATCTATGATCATATCATAGATATTTTATCCTCTTGTCACGACGATCTTTCAACTTCACCTTGAAATTACTTGAACCTTTCAGTAATTCAGACTCGTGATTCATCAAGTAAATACAATCAACATCTACTCAAATCATCTGTGAAGTAAGAACATAACGATATCCACTACATGCCTCATCACTCATTGGACTGCACACATCAAAATGTATTACTTCCAACAAGTTGCTTTCTAGTTCCATTTTACTGAAAATGAGGCTTTCAGTCATCTTGCCCATGTGGTATGATTTGCATGTCTCAAGTGATTCAAAATCAAGCGAGTCAAAATGGTCCATTTGCATGGAGTTTCTTCATGCATATACACCAATAGACATGGTTAGCATGTCTCAAACTTTTCAAAAACGAGTGAGGCCAAAGATCCATCAACATGGAGCTTCTTCATGCGTTTTATACCGATATGACTTACGTGGCAGTGCCACAAGTAGGTGGTACTATCATTACTATCTTTTGGCATGAACATGTGTATCACTACGATCGAGATTCAATAAACCATTCATTTTAGGTGTAAGACCATTGAAGGTATTATTCAAATAAACAGAGTAACCATTATTCTCCTTAAATGAATAACCGTATTGCGATCCAATCATGTCTATGCTCAACGCAAACACCAATCTCGATGGTAGAGGGAGCATACGATATTTGATCAACCTTGGAAATACTTCCAACACATATCGTCAGCTCACCTTTAGCTAGTCTCCATTTATTCCGTAGCTTTTATTTTGAGTTACTAACTCTTAGCAACCGAACCGGTATCTAATACCCTGGTGCTACTAGGAGTACTAGTAAAGTACACATCAACACAATGTATATCCAATATACTTCTATCGACCTTGCCAGCCTTCTCATCTACCAAGTATCTAGGGTAATGCTGCTCCAGTGGTTGTTCCCTTATTACAGAAGCACTTAGTCTCGGGTTTGGGTTCAACCTTGGGTTTCTTCACTAGAGCAGCAGCTGATTTGCCGTTTCATGAAGTATCCCTTCTTGCCCTTGCCCTTCTTGAAACTAGTGGTTTCACCAACCATCAACAATTGATGCTCCTTCTTGATTTCTACTTTCGCGATGTCAAACAACGCGTATACCTCAAGGATCGTCATCTCTATCCTTGATATGTTATAGTTCATCACGAAGCTCTAGCAGCTTGGTGGCAATGACTTCGGGGAAACATCACTATCTCATCCGGAAGATCAACTCCCACTCGATTCAAGTGATTGTTGCACTCAGACAATCTGAGCACAAGCTCAACGATTGAGCTTTTCTCCCTGAGTTTGCAGGCTAAGAAAATCGTCGGAGGTCTTATACCTCTTGACGTGGGCACGAGCCTGAAATCCTAATTTCAGCCCTCGGAACATCTCATATGTTCCGCGATGTTTTGAAAAACATCTTTGGTGCCTCTACTTAAGCCATTTAACTGAACTATCACGTAGTTATCAAAACGTGTATGTCCGATGTTTGCAACATCCACAGACGATGTTTGGGGTTCAGCACACTGAGCGGTGCATTAAGGACATAAGCTTTCTACTGTCCGCATAATCGCTACTATCAACTTTCAACTATATTTTCTCTAGGAACATATCTAAAAAGTGGAACTAAAGCGCGAGCTTACGACATAATTTGCAAAGATCTTTTGACTATGTTCAGGATAATTAAGTTCATCTTATGAACTCCCACTCAGATAGACATCCCTCTGGTCATCTAAGTGATTACATGATCCGAGTCAACTAGGTTGTGTCCGATCATCACGTGAGACGGACTAGTCATCATCGGTGAACATCTTCATGTTGATCGTATCTACTATACGACTCATGCTCGACCTTTCGGTCTCCGTGTTCCGAGGCCATGTCTGTACATGCTAGGCTCGTCAAGTTAACCCTAAGTGTATTGCATGTGTAAATCTATCTTACACCCGTTGTATGTGAACGTAAGGATCTATCACACCCAATCATCACGTGGTGCTTCGAAACGACGAACTGTAGCAACGGTGCACAGTTAGGGGAGAACACTTCTTGAAATTGTTGTAAGGGATCATCTTATTTACTACCGTCGTTTTAAGTAAACAAGATGCATAAACATGATAAACATCACATGCAATCAAATAGTGACATGATATGGCCAATATCATTTTGCTCCTTTTGATCTCCATCTTCGGGGCTCCATGATCATCATCGTCACCGGCATGACACCATGATCTCCATCATCGTGTCTTCATGAAGTTGTCCCGCCAACTATTACTTCTACTACTATGGCTACCGGTTAGCAATAAAGTAAAGTAATTACATGGCGTTGTTCAATGACACGCAGGTCATACAATAAATTTAAGACAACTCCTATGGCTCCTGCCGGTTGTCATACTCATCGACATGCAAGTCGTGAATCCTATTACAAGAACATGATTAATCTCATACATCACATATCATTCATCACATTCTTCTTGGCCATATCACATCATAAAGCATACCCTGCAAAAACAAGTTAGACGTCCTCTAATTGTTGTTTGCATGTTTTACGTGGCTGCTATGGGTTTCTAGCAAGAACGTTTCTTACCTACGCAAAACCACAACATGATATGCCAATTGCTATTTACCCTTCATAAGGACCCTTTTCATCGAATCCGATCCGACTAAAGTGGGAGAGATAGACACCCGCTAGCCACCTTATGCAACTAGTGCATGTCAGTCGGTGGAACCTGTCTCACGTAAGAGTACGTGTAAGGTCGGTCTGGCCCGCTTCATCCCACGATGCCGCCGAATCAAGATAAGACTAGTAACGACAAGCATATTGAACAAAATCAATGCCCACAACTACTTTGTGTTCTACTCGTGCATAGAAGCTACGCATAGACCTAGCTCTGATACCACTGTTGGGGAACGTAGCAATAATTCACAATTTTCCTACGTGTCATCAAGATCAATCTATGGAGTCATCTAGCAACGAGGGAGGAGTGGATATACATACCCTTGTAGATCGCGCGCGGAAGCGTTCAAGAGAACAGGGGTGATGGAGTCGTACTCGTCGTGATTCAAATCATCGATGATCCTAGCGCCGAACGGACGGCACCTCCTCGTTCAACACACGTACAGCCCGGTGACGTCTCCCATGCCTTGATCCAGCAAGGAGAGAGGGAGAGGTTGAGGAAGACTCCATCCAGCAGCAGCACAATGGCGTGGTGGTGGTGGAGGAGCGTGGCAATCCTGCAGGGCTTCGCCAAGCACCTGCGGGAGAGGAGGAGGTGTCACGGGAGGGAGGGAGGCGCCAGGGCTTCAGGTATGGATGCCCTCCCTCCCCTCCACTATATATAGGGGTAAGGGAGAGGGGGGAGGCGCAGCCTTGCCCCTTCCTCCAAGGAAGGGGTGCGGCCAAGAGGGGGGGGGAGGAGTCCATCCTCCCCAAGGCACCTCGGAGGTGCCTTCCCCCTTGAGGACTCTTCCCTCCCCAAGTTTCCTTGGCGCATGGGCCTCTTGGGGCTGGTGCCCTTGGCCCATATAGGCCAAGGCGCACCCCCTACAGCCCATGTGGCCCCCCAGGGCAGGTGGACCCCCTCGGTGGACCCCCGGACCCCTTTCGGCACTCCCGGTACAATACCGATAAAGTGTGAAACTTTTCCGGCGACCAAAACAGGACTTCCCATATATAAATCTTTACCTCCGGACCATTCCGGAACTCCTCGTGACGTTCGGGATCTCATCCGGAACTCCGAACAACATTCGGTAACCACATACAAACTTCCTTTATAACTCTAGCGTCATCGAACCTTAAGTGTGTAGACCCTACGGGTTCGGGAGACATGTAGACATGACCGAGACGTTCTCCGGTCAATAACCAATAGTGGGATCTGGATACCCATGTTGGCTCCCACATGTTCCACGATGATCTCATCGGATGAACCACGATGTCAAGGACTCAATCGATCCCGTATACAATTCCCTTTGTCTAACGGTATTATACTTGCCCGAGATTCGATCGTCGGTATACCGATACCTTGTTCAATCTCGTTACCGGCAAGTCTCTTTACTCGTTCCGTAACACATCATCCCGTGATCAACCCCTTGGTCACATTGTGCACATTATGATGATGTCCTACCGAGTGGCCCCAGAGATACCTCTCCGTTTACACGGAGTGACAAATCCCAGTCTCGATTCGTGCCAACCGAACAAACACTTTCGGAGATACCTGTAATGCACCTTTATAGCCACCCAGTTACGTTGTGACATTTGGTACACCCAAAGCATTCCTACGGTATCTGGGAGTTGCACAATCTCATGGTCTAAGGAAAAGATACTTGACATTAGAAAAGCTTTAGCATACGAACTACACGATCTTTGTGCTAGGCTTAGGATTGGGTCTTGTCCATCACATCATTCTCCTAATGATGTGATCCCGTTATCAACGATATCCAATGTCCATGGTCAGGAAACCGTAACCATCTATTGATCAACAAGCTAGTCAACTAGAGGCTTACTAGGGACATGGTGTTGTCTATGTATCCACACATGTATCTGAGTTTCCTATCAATACAATTATAGCATGGATAATAAACGATTATCATGAACAAGGAAATATAATAATAATCAATTTATTATTGCCTCTAGGGCATATTTCCAACAGGGAGGGGATGGCGCAATGCAGTGTTTTCTTCCTCCAGCTCCATGTTCGTCCAGTGATGTCTGGCCAGAGGAGACACCGCCAGGAGCTCACGAGTTAGGTTTCCTCCTCCATAGTTTCATTGCAGGTGGGGCTGGTCCTTTGTCACTGGTGGTCGCTATCGATGCTAATGGTATTTTGTGCTTCTTGGGTCTATCTAGGGCCCCATCCACAGTGGCCTCCCTCCTAGTGTGCTAGTCCTCTTGGACGGAAGATCGAAGACTATAATATTAAGCTATTGTACATCAACTATAATAATTTGATCTGGAAAAAATGAAATTATATGATGTATTTGGGTTGAGCCTAAACCAACCCACCATCAACCTAGCTATAACATCGGTAACCAAAAGTGTATACTTGAATTTTGCAGACATCTCATATTCTGATTGAAGGGCAAAAACAACAGAAACAAGGAAGACAATTAATAACCCATAAGTGGAGTGTTCCTTTTCGATAAGTAAAAGTGTCAAACCTAATGAGGAGGTAAAGGTAGAATTTTGCATTCTATAAGTAAATGTAAACGCTATTGCTAAAGAGGATGCGAACGGTGTCAATTTTATTGCTCATAATAGCTATACTCCGAGTAGAAAAAATAATGGGTATGCTTCTAAATTGCCTTATCCTAATAATAGTGGAGCACCTAAACATTTTAAATGGACTAGCAATGGTAATTGAAATATCTTAGAGGAAACTCTCAAAAAAATATTGCAAGCCAAAGTGAGAAAAGTGAAATTTTTTAGAATATTATGAAGAATCATGATAACTTGGTCGGTCAACCGAATTAAGAGGATAAAGCCAGATGCTAAAATTGCACGGAGTCAAACTTTGATTGTAGTCAAGTTTGCAGGTAAACCGAAACCAAATCCAGTTGAAGATGTCAAGATAATGAGAAGTAGCGAAGAAGATGAGGAAGAGATTGATAAAAGCGATGTGCCAGAGTATACATATACCGTTGCAAACTTTATGAAGACGATAGCAATGAAACGCCCACTACCTGAAGTATCAAATGATGAAGTGTATAATCGCTTTGTTGATCATGTTGCATCTAAGGTAGGTGAAACTATTCGGTAAGCTACATGTTAAATAAGATTATATGGCCTAGGCGTCGAAGTCAGATCAACGGAATGGCAGCGCAGAGATGTTAAGCAGGTTGGAATTCACGGAACGAACGACATCGGCGTGATCCGGTGACAAGGTGACGAAGTCCAAATTCGCACGGCATGCCGGATCACAAATGCGATGTCCAGCGCACCATGGTTAGGAAACCGATTGGACCATTGCGTAGGTAGTTGTGCTAACGACGTACCTCAGATCGCATTGGGGCGGTGGCAACAACACGAATTGGATTACAAACCTGCACCATAAAACAACTACGTACACAAGACAATGCAAACTGACAGAAAATATGTTGGCACAAATAAATTATACACTACAAAATTAATAGGAGAAACAACACCAAATTTATTCGGGCCGTGGACGTTGCAATCAAATATAACACTACTAGCCATCTGTGTGACTAGGTGCAAGCCGTCGTGGCGAGGCGGAGTCCCCGGAGTAGGTTGATGTGACGACAACAATTCCCCTGAGCCAGCCTCTGTGACGGGGCAGGTTTGTGCGATGATGCAAAGTGCCTGTAGTAAGTCGACCATGCGGCGCGAAGACGCTGGGATAGCCGACGAGTCGGAGCAAGTCGACGCGGTTGATGTCGGCTTGATGAAGCGATGGAGCGGTGATGCCGGTGCAGGTCAAAATCGGTGGAGCAAGTTCGCGTGGCAGAGAGGGGAGGTTTGCCCGAGGAAGTGACAATGCCAGAGTGACGACGTGAAGATGTCGACGCAGGTCAGAATCCGTGAAGTAGATCGACGATGTTAGAGTCCCGAGCCAGCTGACGTGGCGAAGCCGGGTTGGTGGGTGGGTCAAAAAAGCTGACTTCCTCGGACATCTCCAGGACCCAATCTAACATCCAGATTGGGAGAGTCGACTTCGCGTGTTCCTCGATCCGGGCGCCACGTATAGGAGAATTTTCTCACACTCCTCCTTGGCATGGCAAGGGAGTGGCTGATATGTTTGTAGCGTATCTGTAATTTATGAAGTTTTCATGTCATATTTATATGAATTCTACATGGTTTTTGTACACTTTTTTATGAATTTTATGGACTAACCTATTAACTTAGTGCCTAGTGTCAGTTCCTGTTTTTTGCTATTTGTTTGTTTCACAGAAAAAGCATACCAAACAAAGTCCAAACTCGATAAAAAAAATACGGTGTTTTTTCTAGAACATAAGAGACCCCTGAAGCTTCGGGGAAGGACCATAAGATCCACGAGGACGGCACAAGCTCACGTGGCGTGCTCCAGGGGGGTGGGATGTCACCTGAACTCGTGGTGCCCTCGTAACTCCTTTTGGAGTGATTCGAACGTTGATAGTTCTTATAAATTCATAAACATCCGAAAGTTAACCTAGATGGGTTTTTGCACCGCCGCAAGTCCGGAGCCCTGTTTCGACACCCTAGCGGAGGAGGGAAGTCATCACTAGAGGCTATCTTCATCCCCGTTGCCTCCATAATAAGGAGAAAGTAGTTCACCCTCGGGGCTAAGAGTATGTAGAAGTAGCTATGTGTTTGATTTCTCTCTCGCTCTCTCCCGTGACCTTGATAGGGCACGATCTTGATGTACCATGAGTTTTTTAATATAGTTGGATCATATGGTGTTTTTTCCTTTCTATCTTCATTGTGATGAATTGAGTCTTGCTCTTTGAAGTTTCGTATGTTGGATTCAATCCCTTGGATTTGAACTCACTTGATGTATTTTTTGCTTCTGGATACCCATGGTGACAATGGGGTAATTTATTGAGATCACTTGACATATGTTTTGGTAATAAACTTGCGGATTCCTGTGGTGACATTGGGGTAATATAGGCGTAAAGGTTGATATATGTTTTCACCACTTTCTCCGATAGGAACTTTGAAGTTTTTTTTCTTGAATATGCACGAGTGTGCATATCATATATTAAAGAAGGAAATGCATAGAAAGCCTCCACCAGTCAAATACAAGTGTGGTGATTACTCACACATATGTACAACACCACTCCACCTAGTACACATAATACTACTCCTCCCCACTAATCCAGCTCGCTAAACCCGCAAACACGAAGTCACCATTTCCTTTCATAAGTCCCGAACGCGCCCAAGTCCGTCCTTCCGCCTCTATTCTTCGCATGAGCTGGTGGGTCGATGGCAACTCGCCATCAAACACCACAGCATTCCGATGCTTCAGTGCCAGTAGTAAGATAGCATGCAAATCTTTTGTGACCATCGTATTCAACCGTTGCTTCGTACATAGCCAAGATTGTAGAGAATCCTGCGGGGTTGGCGTCCACTCAGGCTTCCCAACGCCGTGCAGACCGCCGCCCAGATTGTCCCGGCGAAGACACAGGTTAGCAACACATGGTCTATTGTCTCCTCCTCTTGGTCACAAAGTGGGCACTTGTCCTGATGTGTCAACCCTCTTCTAGCAAGCCTGTCAGACGTCCAACATCTGTTGCGCAAAGCCAGCCACGTAAAGAACTTGCATTACGACGGAGCTCGTGATTTCCACGTTAACTCCGCAGTCGGAATCACCTCCCGGCCCCAAAACTTGGCAGCGTACGCTGATCGCACAGAGTGTTGCCCACTTGCTTCCCAGGACCAAGTGAAAGCATCCGGGCCAGTCTCTGTGGGTTCCCATGCCTGCACTCTTTGCCAAAGCTCCAAATACTCTTGTAGTGCGTGTGAGTCAAGATCAAGGTTAATGCAGTAAGCCCAAGAGCCATTCGTCACCACCTGCTCGAGCCGGCTCGTCCTCCTAACACGGCTCGGAACCAAGTTGCAGATGGTCGGTGCAACTTCCTGAATCCTCCGTCCATCAAGCCATCTATCCTCCCAAAAAAGCGTGTCCACGCCATCATGTGGCGTGCACTTTGTTGCCGCTTGAAAGATTCTCATTGAGTCGTCAGGCACTTTGATTTGGAACTCACTCCATGGTCTATCCTTGTCCGTCCTTTGCAGCCAAGGCCATCTAGCTTGCATTGCCACATTCATCCATCTCAGGTTGGGCAGCTCTAGGCCTCCTGCCCATTTAGGGGCACACACCGCATCCCAAGCAACTGCACAATTTCCACCGTTTGCTTCCCCTTTTCCACACCACAAGAATCCTCGACACACCTTATTCATGGCTATCACCGTTTTGATAGGAAGATCCAATGCCATCATCGCATGTATGGGCATCGCACATAGAATAGATTGCACCAATGTAAGCCTACCACTCTTAGGCATGAGGGAAGCCTTCCACTTTGGCAGCTGATTCACCATCTGATCCACCAGATATTGTAACTGTGTCGCTAATTGCTTTCTTATGGACAAAGGCAGTCCAAGGTAACGCACCGGGAAAGCTCCCACTGGACAGCCAAGCTCCTCACTCGCCATGGCGATGCATTGTTCCGAACACCGTATTTGGAAGTGCAACTGACTTCCTCATGTTTATGCGCAAGCCCGACGCCTCACCAAAGATATCAAATATGCTCTTGTAGATTGCAAGATCCATTGGTTCTGGCTTGGTAAACAGGACTACGTCATCCGCAAAGAACGAGAGCCTTTTCTTCATACTCGTTGTCCCCAACGGCTGCAAAAAAACCTGCTTGCTGCCCACTCAAATAGCCTGTGTAGTGGCTCCATGGTGAGGATGGATAGCATCGGTGAGATAGGGTCTCCCTGGCGCAGCCCCTTGCAGTTGTAGATTGTGCGGCCCGGGTTGCCATTCAACATTATCCTGGTGGTGGATGTGGCCAATATCCCACACACCCAAGATCTCCACCTAGAACCAAACCAAAACTGCTCCAAAACTTCCAAGAGAAAAGGCCATTGAACCGAGTCAAACGCTTTCGAAATGTCGAGCTTCAAAAGGACAGCGGGGTTCTTCAAAGCATGCAAGCAACGAGCCATGCTCTGGACTAACATGAAGTTGTCATGCAACGATCTTCCTTTGACAAAAGCACTTTGATGATTTCCAACAAGATTTGGCAGCTCCACCACAAGCCTGGAGGCTAGGACCTTCTCGAAGATCTTAATAGCTCCGTGCACAAGATTGATAGGCCGAAAGTCTCCCACATCCAATGCCCCATCCTTCTTGGGCAGGAGAGAAACAAGAGATTTGTTGATTGTGGCCATCCCTCTCACATCTCCATTATAAAAGCATGCCATAGCTACCATGAAATCCTCCCGAATGATATGCCAACACGTGGCATAGAAACGCCCCGTGAACCCGTATGGCCCTGGTGCTTTGTCTTGTGGCATGTATTTTCTGACCTTCTCAACTTCCTCGTCGGTAAATGGCACCTCAAGATGCTCAAGATCAAGTTGCGGCAGCTGAAGAGCCGTGAGATTTAGCGCATGCGTCCTTGCAGCACAGAAGCCAAAAGCTTGTCCAAAATAGTCATCCACTGCATCCGCAACTTCTTCTTGACACGTGAACAGGTTTCCATTGTGTCGTACAACCCGAATGGTATTCTTCCTTTGTCTATGACTTGCTTGTTGATGGAACAATCTTGTGTTGCCATCTCCTTCGCGCAATTGCAGCATGCGAGACCGCTGCCTAGCGATGGTCCGTTCAAGAGAACACAAGCCCAACAATTTCCTTTTCAAGCACTTCCGAAGCTCCACCTCCGCAGCCGACAGAGGTCTGGAGTCCATGGCAACATCTAGTCTGTGAATCACCTCCAATGCTATACGTATTTGCAGTCTCACATTACCAATCCACTGATCGCTCCATTTCTGGAGAGACATGGCCGTTGCTTTGAGCTTGTTGTGCAATGTAAGGTATACATTAGCTGCCACGGGCTCAGAGTTCCATGCCACTTGCATCGTTTCCATAAAGCCCTCCGCCTTAACCCAGAAGGATTCAAACTTGAAGCGCTTTCGTATGTGTATCTCCATGTTCATGTCCAGCATCATAGGGCAATGATCCGATATAGCCGTCCCCAGCGCTGAGAGGAAGCATGAGGGGAACGCCTCATCGCACTCGTTCGAAACAAAGACATGATCAATCTTCTCAAGAGTTGCATGATTCTTTGTCACACGTTGAGGGATTGTTATATGATTCAATTATGTCAATACTGTTGATAGATTGCAGTAGTGAAAGTATGAACTTTAAGTGCATCTAGTGCCACCTGTAGTTAGTTGTGGAGTATTGACGACAAACTTCGTTGAGGGCCTAATGTGTTTGTGAGAATCATAGGACAACATGGGTAGAAGTCCCTATTGATTTGGTTTACCCATCGAGGATGAGCCCTAAAAATGTATGAATACATCAAAGACAATGGTGGTTTGCGAAGACATTCGTGTCGAAGATAATGACACACAAAGACATTTGTTTGAAGACAATGGAGCGCGAAGACATAGTTTCTTTCATTGTTTCATTTTCTTCTTTCCTGAGTCACAGGAACCCACCGAACTGTTAAGTGGGATCTAGGTGAACAAAGTTAAAAAACTGACGTGATGCTCAACTCAAAATCCTATGTCTTCAAGCGAAGACAAATGAGAGAAACTTGGATGTGTCACCTTTGCTTGTAACCCAAGTCAAATCGCCGTGTGTGTTTGAAATCAGACCGTTGGACACATGTCGGTTGTCCATTGACCCGAGGTCATTTCGATCATATCATGTCAGGTTGCCCCTTGGCTATAAATAGCCATCCCTCCACCATAAATTGGTGGCTACTCAAAATTAGTGCATGACTTTTGTTGTTCGAGAGCAACCCACCTCCAAAGCCCCTGAGAGAGAATCCTTGCGAGGACAAACCCAAAACACTCAGAGCCCAGAGAGTGTTGGCATCACCGAAGACTTTCTGCTCTGCGTGAACTGAAGAGTTATTACACTTGAAGACTATGATCCTCGAGTCGGTTAGGCGTCGCGTTCCGAGGATCCAAGAGTCATTATGGATCGCCGGTGAACGAAGTCTGAAGGTTTGGAAGTCTAACTTGAAGACTTACCCGAGTGATTGGGCGAGGTGTATGTGACCTTAGCTCAAGGGGCATAAAGTGAAGGTGTGGTCTTCTGAGTTCAATCTCAGCCTCCCTAACCAGAAGTATGGTTGTCGTGGCAACTGGAACTGGTCTACTAAATCCTTGTCTTCATCGAGCAACTGATCCTATCACTTCACTCCTTTACTTACAATTTAGCTTCATGAAGTCTTTGCTTGCTCGTTCTATTTGGAGACATTGTGTGAAGACATTCACTCTAAATGCATATTTGTCTTCACACTTTCTTCCAATTCTGACCTCATCTACCTAGCTGCTACTTGTCTTCGTGCATTATCTGTATTGTACTTGACTCTCTTGCATGACTAGTGTAGTTTATCTTTCATTGTATCCTGTTTAGTTATTGTTTTGACTGTCTGTCTTGAAGACTTTCATAAAAATCGCCTATTCACCCCCCTCTAGTCAATAACTTGCAGTTTCATAAACCGCAAGCCTTATTTCTAAGCATCGAGACACCTTTTTACACACTTATGTTACTTATTGCCTTGTTGTTTTCATTTATTCAGATTACAAAAACCAATATCTACTATCCATACCACACTTGTATCACTATCTCTTTACCGAACTAGTGCACCTATACTATTTACCATTTGCATTGGGTGTGTTGGGGACACAAGAGATTTCTTATATTTTGTTGCAGAGTAGTTTGAGAGAGACCATCTTCATCCTACCACTCCCACAGATTGTTAAACTTTAGGTCACTTGGGGAAAAATTACTGTTGTCCTACAAAACTCTGCGCTTATCGGCCCAACAGAGTCTATAGGAATAAAGTTGCGTAGTAGACATAAGTGTATTTGGGGGTCTGATCTAACATCGATACCAGGGCGACGACGAAGAGCACCTCGAAAAAGGCTCAACGTTTGAAGGCGCGTGTTTGAAAGAAAAACATAATACCCTACAAAAATTTCCTCAATTAGAGGTTGTCCAATAACCCGTTCAGGAAAGAAGATGAACTCGTGTCAGATTTGTTTTTGCGCAGAAAACATATTAAAAAATTAATTCACTCATCGGGATCCTTCGGAGTTCGAACTGTCATATCAAGCTCAAATTCCGAGGGGGTGTCAAAAAGACAATTGCATATGATCTGAACGTTTGGATCTTCCAAAGGAGGTCGAATTTGGGTGCTAGCCTCCTTCTACTTAACTCACGAGGATTTCTTTCTAGATCTTATAGGGTCCCAATATATGAGATATTGTCGGAGATTCCATCGTTGTATCATGATGAAATTTGACAGGGTTGTTGTAGACTGAATTCACACAATTCAACTAAAGGGATCAACAAAACAATGCTCGAGGAGGCGGGGACGATGAAAATGAATTTGCTGCCCAAATTATTGTACATGGTTGCGCGAGGGCAATGATGACCTTGACCCCCGAGCTCTATGGACGGATTTCTATACGATCCTAGTTGAGATCGAAGTTGATGTCGATGAAGATGCCCATCTGATCCCTAACAATCTGACATGGGGCGTAGTTATCCGCCTTGAGCGAGGTGACCAGTCCAGTTGGCAACGAAGATGGCGGCGACGAAGATGCAGATCCCTTCGGACGCGTCGATCGTGTCGGAATTGCTCTAAACTCCCATCGAACTGCGGTGAGCACCTAGCAGAACCTGCATGGGTCACCATTGATGTAGCAAAACGAGATCTCGAGTTAGGGACCCTAAGCTAGGCGTCTTGAACGATGGTAACTGGGACACATAATTTTACCCAGATTCGGGCTCTCCGAGGAGATAATACCCTACGTTCTGCTTATAGTTTATTGCGTTGTGTGGTGTAGTACAAGATACATGTACCTACTGAGAGATTGTAATGTAATATGTTATATCGACTAGCCCAACCTTGACTTATATAAGATACCAGAGGCCTAGGTTTATAGGAGTCTTAGTCGGTTACATCAGTGGAGAGGAGTCCTCCACAAATACAGAGTCATTGTCCTGTATGCTAAGGCTTCTTGTAGATCGCCATGCCCCCCCCAAAGTAGCCCAAAATGGAACCGACCTAGGGGTCATCAGCCTGTCCCATCAGACCAAGAGTCGACACAGTGAGAGACCCTCTAGCCGGGACACCGTCACATCACAGTAGAGCATTTTTTCCGCAAGCAAGGATCTACTAGCATTGGAAGCAAGACTTTGCTTCCTTCACCATCTCTATGCACCTATGCAAAACCATTTTTGGAGCATCTCTAACAGCATCCCTATAAGGGTAGTTGCCTAAAAAATGTTTTGTTGGGCGTTTGGAAGCAAAACGACCCTACAAATAGTTGCCTTAAATTGGAGGCAGAACGCTATTCCAAAAGTTATGTGTATTTTTCTGTGGCCTCGTTCTCGTGCTATAAATTTGCAGCAGCCGCGTAGCTACCACTGTGCACCCCCCCTTTCATTGTAGGTGAGTTAAGTGGGCCAACCCATACTCGCCTTCTCTTTTGCACGTGCGAATCCTTTTCATCTTTCGTTGGTTTTGTTATGTTTTTTTTGGGATAGAGTTTTCATTTTTTTCTGTTCTTTCTTTTTTTATTTGTTCATTTGTTCACTTTTGTTTTATTTTCGCTTTTGTGAACTCCTTTTTGATTCGGGAACCTTTTCAAATTCATGAATTTTTCAAATTCATGAAATTTAGTCAATTTTGTTTTTCAAATTCGTGAACTTTATTATAATTTACGATTTTTTCAAACTCATGAACTTTTCAAATTCAAGATTATTTCCTTTCAAATTTGTGATTTTTTTGATTTTGATGATTTTTTTCAAATTCATGATGTTTTTCATATTCTTGAATTTTTTTTGTTTTCATGAACTTTTTCCAAATTGAAGAAATAATTTTGTATTTCAAGACATTTTTTTCAAAATTTGTTTTTTTATAAATTCACAGTTTTTTCATAATTTCGAAAACTCGATGATGAGGGGTGAACAGGTGAATGACCGAGCAAGAGAGCGAGCGAACCTGTTTGTCCGACCAATTGAGCGAGTGTTGGTGTAAAGAGGCCGTCCCAACTCCGTTTCTCGTCAATTCCATGGCGAACCGCGGGCGGGAAAATTGGGCCCTCCTACATGGCACGGTGCGTGCCAGGGGTCATGCAAACACGCATCCTCCCTTCCTCTGGTGCGCCAGTTTGGGAATGCCCATTTGCGGTGCTGGACGTCCCTTGTTTTTTTCCTGCTTTTACTATTCCTTTTCATTTTATTCTATGTTAAAATGATTCGAGATTACAAAAAGGTTCTAAAAATTTCAAAAAAATTATGAATTGTCAAAAAGATTTATTGAATTAAAAAATGTTTGTGATTTCAAAAGAACGAACATTTTTTGAATTTTAATGAACATTTTTATTAGCATTTTTTAGTAATGATGAACATTTTTTGAACTTGATGAACAAAATTTGTATTCAAGAATATTTTTGAAAAAGATGAACAAATCTTGAATTTTATGTTTTTTTTAAATTGATAAACATTTTTTTAATTCGATGAACAAATTTTGAATTTTGAACATTTTTCAAATCCGATGAACAAAAAATTGAGCTCAACGAACATTTTTGGAATTCGATGAACAAGAAAATCTTGGCGAGTTTGAAAAGAAAATTCGCAAGAAAGTGAAAAAGCAAAGAATAAAAAAAGAGAAAAGAAAAGGTAAAACAGAAAAGAAAAAGAAAAAAATTAATGAAAAAAGAAAAAGAAAGGAAAAACGAAGGAAAAAACCCGGAAACGAGCCGGCCCAAACGAACGCCCAGCGCTCTAGGGGGCTGTGCGCCAACCTGCGCACCGTATAGGATTCCCCGGGCAAATCGTCCGCCAAATTCCATGGCGAACCCCTTTCATCCCGCCGCTGGATTTCCTCCCGAATAGCCGAAAACAGAAACCCGATCCCGTTCCCCGACCCGCACAGAACAGAGAGGAGGTCGTCCCGCCGCCGCCACTCGATCCGCCACTGACGTGCCTCCTCCGCCGCCGCGGCCACGGACGGAGGCTAGCCCGAGCAGCTACCGCACGTCCCTGCTCCGGTGCCCCCGCCGCCCCCCATTCGATCTCCCGGCGCGCGGACACCGGCGAGCTCCGCGGCGCCGGCGCAGCTGGCCTGAGCCCGAGCAGGAGCAGCAACTCATCCCGCTGCCCTCGCCCAAGCCGTTGGCCGTGAGCCCAGCCTCCTCCTCATCCTGGAAAGGTGAGACTCACCTCTCTGTTCCTTCCGCCCCCCCTCTCAGATTGGTCTGGTGATTGCCATAGAAATTTCTCCATGGCACGCTAGTGTTGTAGTGCTTCTGACTCGTGCTAGTAGTGGTAGCCGCGCTGGAGCGTTGATTACTACTAGATGTAGGATTCATGGGCCTAATTGGTTTGCAGCCAAATTTTGGCAAGCCAACTATTGGCACGCGCCAAAAATTGGCGGTCGATTGGTTCGACTCGAACCGTGGGCGCGCCAACACGCGGCTAGCGAAATATTGGCCGCCTGTCTTACCCCACCGCTCTTCCACTTTGCCCTCACGGTTCGCCCAAACAGGGTATCCCCTTATCCTCCTTCGTCCCAGCCCCCAATCCCTAGCCCCTCCTTTCCACCGTCCGTACCGCCGCCAGCGACCAGAAGCGCTCAAGGACCTCGGCAATCTCCTGATCCGGTGGGAAATCGTCAACGAGCCAGACCAGATCCACCGGAGCAATCAAGGTTAGTTCGTGCCCAAATCTGATAGGTCTTTCCTTCTTTCCCTGTGTGCACTTTACCCAATCCCCTGCAGTGCGCTCTCATCTGACGCCACAATCAGATGTACGTGATTATTGTTTCAGATGCGAGGGGTACTGGTCTCTCTTAGTTTGCATCTGTAGTCCGCTCTCATCTGACGGGACAAGCAGTGCGCTCTTATCTTCTCTGTCTTGTACTTGGTACAGGATTCAGGCACGGTTCAGAGTTATTTTAGTACCTTCCATCTGCTTAAATCTGAAGCTAAATACCTTGCTTAAAGATTATGCTAAACTAATTGATGCTAGCATATCAGTACACCATGTGCCCTCATACTTTTCTACTGCCACGGTGGGAGGGCTGACACCTAATACTCTTCTAATTTATTTGAGGGCCTGAAAGACAGAGCAGTATCATCTTGCTTTTGACAACAGAAGTCACACAGCTTTGGTTGAATTTTTTATATATATTGACAAATTATTTACTATCTGCTTGTACAT
Source organism: Triticum aestivum (assembly GCF_018294505.1). Classification (NCBI taxonomy): domain Eukaryota; kingdom Viridiplantae; phylum Streptophyta; class Magnoliopsida; order Poales; family Poaceae; genus Triticum; species Triticum aestivum. The sequence goes on from NC_057810.1 coordinate 150,918,413, forward strand.
GCTTTGCATTGCTTTTCCATTTTCTTTTATGCTTATGCATCTTATCTTTACTCAGATGGATAATTCTCAACAACAATATCTATATTACTGTATGTGGAAGCAACGCACACTACTTGTCCTTTTTGTAATGTTGGTCCTTTGGTGGAGCAAGAAAAAAGAGAGGAAGAATAGAGCTAAACGTGTCAAGTATGGTCCACTTGTCAAGAGAGATATTTGGAGGAGTACTGAACTAATTAGACTGATCCACACCTCGGAAAGGACGTGTTTGCGCCAGCTCAGGATGTATCCGGCCGTTTTCTACAAGCTGTGTGCTCACCTTAGGGACAAAAAGCTTTTGGCTGACACAATTCATGTGTCCGTAGAGGAGCAGCTAGCTATGTTTCTGAAAATTGTTGGGCAATATCACACTCATTCCTCTGTAGGATTTGCATTGTGGCGATCTGAAGAGACAGTGAGTAGGTATTTTAACATCGTCCTATGTGCCCTTGTGAAGTTAGCCCGTGAAATAATCTGCACTCGGTCTACAGATACACATGCTAAGATCACTACCAACCCAAACAAATTTTATCCCTACTTTGAGGTAACTCTAACCAGTGTGTTATACTAGTTAATTTCCAAACTAAGTTCATTCTAATTCACACACGTTTAATTTTTTTTCTAGGGATGTATAGGGGCACTAGATGGCACCCATATTAGGGCACGTGTGCCTTCAAAATATGTGGACAGGTTTAGGGGCCGCAAGCCATATCCCACACAGAATGTCCTAGCTGCCGTGGATTTCGATCTTAGATTCACGTATGTTCTAGCAGGGTGGGAGGGATCTGCTCATGATTCTGCTGTATTGCATGATGCCCTATCTCGACCAAACGGTCTCAAAATTCCAGAAGGTAATTGCACATTTAAAAAATGTTGTTTAGTCTAAACATAGTAAATTAACTTAAGGTGGTATTCCACTATGTATGTAGGAAAATTTTATTTGGCTGATGCTGGATATGCCACCAGGCGGGGCATATTGCCACCCTATCGAGGTGTTCGCTATCATCTGCAGGAGTTCCATGGTCCGAATCGTCCAACCTCTCCAAAAGAGCTGTTCAACCACCGTCATTCCTCACTGAGGACAACGGTCGAGCGAGCCTTTGCAGCTATTAAGAATCGTTTCAAGATTCTTAGTAATAGACCTTTCGTACCCTTGAAATCACAACCCAAGGTGGTTATTGCTTGTTGCGTCATTCACAACTGGATTTTAGACAACGGACCCGATGAGTTTGTAGATGACGAACCGACTTGGTACAACCACCTGCCAAGGAGTAGCAATCGTGTCTCCGACCGAGAGAGTGATGTACGCGAGTGGGCAGCCAAGCGTGATTCGATTGCCCAACAGATGTGGAATGATAGAGAGAGATTGGCGAACAATGATGCTTCGGACAGCGGGAGCAGTGCTAGTACCATTTGAAACTACCTTGCTGTAGTACATTTCCCTCATTTAGCAGTTTAGACATTTTGTGTTAATCTAGCTCTGTAATTTTCTTTTCCATGTATTGTGCAACTGTACTTTTATTTTGGAATGTACTGTTGGGTAATGTATGGATTGTCTGCTTGTGCTGAAACCCTTGTATATTCGCTGACATAATAGCATATTGACTTCTGACCTTCATTTATAGAATGGGTGAGCAAAAAGAAGGTGCCAAGCGTGAGGTTGCTCGCTCTCGTGATAATTACATGTCATGGAGTGATGATTGTACCAAGTATATGCTTGAGTGGTATATCGAGAAGCAAAGGGACAAGCCACCAACCTTCAAGTGGAAGGCACAACACCATCTACAATGTGCTAATGATTTGAATGACAAGTTTGGAATTACAGCTACAGCGAAACAAGTTGATCGACACTTTAGGTCATTCAAGGAGAAATGGAAGTGGATAAAGCTAGCAAAGGGGAGGAGTGGATATGGCTTCGATAAAGTACTTAACAAATTTAACATTGACAAGTCAGAGAAATCACCAAGCAAGCTTGGCGTAAGTTCGCTCCAGCTCACCTTTCTATTTGCATGATTTATAGTTCTCTATGCGATCATTCTTGTTTTTGCTAAACTGATTATCTAGTTTTTAATTTGAAAATGGCATGCCAGTGTTAATAGATATTCCTGTTTTGCATTTACCACTGTCAAAATATTCACTTACATAGATTATATGGTCTCCACCAGTTATACACTTGTTTTATAATCATTGTTGTGCTTTTCAATTGACCAGACTACTCAAACAATTTATTGCATTGATATGCTTTGGTTTATGTTGCAGAAAATAAAATTTAACTACCTTACTCATTCCATCAAGTTTTATCATCTCTTGGAAGAACTGTTTAGTGACTCATCTCATGCGGATGGCTCACTTGCTATTGATGTGAATAATGCAAGTGAGAATGTGGAATCTGATGGTAGTAGTGAAACAAGCAGCCACACATCCACTGCTGAACAAGGTCTTAGTGATTCTGACATGATTGCACCCAACAGTCCAGCAGAAGGCACTAGCTCAAATCTGAAGCGCAAGCATGTTAAAGCACCACATAAGAAGAAACCAAAGGTCAAGGCGCGTCGAGCCAGAGTGTTAGATGATGATGTGGCAGCGAGCATTGTGAGTCTTGCTGAAACTGTGAAATCTGCCGCCCCTATTCAGCCAATAGCAGCTACAGACCCTAATGCCAATCTTTGGAAGCACATTGAGTCGCTAACTCTCCCAGCAAATGAGAAAATTGAGTTAGCAACCTATCTTGCTAAGCCAGAACAAGAAGTTTTCCGTGGTTTCCTGAATTGTGCTAGCGACCAGACTTTTAATGCTTGGGTCCTTGATTATTTCGCGCACAAGTACGACGGCAAAGATCCCGCAACTGCTGATCCATCAATCTGAATGACATGTTTGGTGGCTTTCTTTTGGCAAGTGCTTTTGTAGTCTACTTAGCTGCTTTCCATGCACTTATGCTAAGTGGATTCCTGTGCTCTAAGGGTGTTTAGAGGGTCTTACCTTTTGTAATGCATTGCTGTAGCACAAATCTGAATTAAGCTAGTTTGTAAGAAATTACTTGATGGTGGATGGCCTTGTGCATGCTACGTTGCAATATTGCAGTGCTATGAAGATGCTTCTAAATTAGTAAATTATGCCCATGGTATGACCTGGCGTGTAAATTATGTATTGGCTTGCTTAGGTAACAAATTACTTGTCGGGACGAGTTATGCATATTTGGTAACAAACCAATTGATAGACACATGTTTTTTTGCCAAATATTGGCGAAAAACTGGCAACCAACCAATTGGTAGCCAAACATGCCAAATGTTGGCAACTTCCAGCTTTGCCAAAAATAGGCTTGCCAACAATTGGCATGCCAAAAATTGGCTGCAAACCAATCAGCCTCCATGTCCTGAAAAAGACGTCTTCTTATTGGTTGTTGGCTGAATCAGGCGAATTAAGAAAACATGGTCAAGTGAACACCAGAACCATGTCAGCAAAGAGTATGACAATGGCCATCCATTCTTTAGGAAAAAAAAGAAGGATATTTACTACCAGTTGTTGTTGGTCTCTATTACTTGCACAATGTTGGATTTCTGCGCTATATCAAAATCTAGTCATCTCCAGTGCATCCTTGAGTGCATCCTTGAGTCGTGAGGATGATGACTTCTTGTCTTTGCAAATTTAGAATGATATTGCCTGAGACTATCATATGAGTATGCATTTTGCTGCTGTTTTAGTTTGTTCATGGTAAGATTTGAAACGTTGATGAGTTAATTTGAGAGCCACGTTATATTCTTCAAGAGTTGCAGTTTATATTTTTGGCATTTACTTGTTCTATACTACACTGCTGGATTATTTAGAATCCTGTTTTTACTCAATTTGATCTTCTTTGGGGTAGTCAGCTTTAGCTCGAATCGTCGTGTAAAATATTCAGATGTAAAAAATCTAGTTGCTTTGTCAGCGTAGATCCCTTTTGTGTGTAAAAAATATTTGACTGTTGAAGAAGGCCAAATTTTTAGGACAATTTGAATTTGATACGTGGATTTGAAGTTTAATTTGATATGTGGTGACCTTGCAAAGCATAAATTCTATCCATAGTTCATGTTTTGTTTCAATATGTATGCAATTGTGGAGAAGAAAGATGTGGCTGGGTGCCCTATTTTAGGGCAGCTGTTGGAGATGCTTTAGGCGCCCGTGTTAGCACCTGGGTTGTACATGCCCTAACCCCCCCCCCCCCCCCCCCCCAACATGCTCAATTAATTCTGCTCTTCTTCTTTGTTGCAACGTGCAACAGCAGAATCCAAGGAGCTACCAACAGACATCGCTGAAGCTAGTCGACGCCTCAACAACAGTAAAGCTTGGATTAATTATTAAACAAGATCTAGGTCCTCTTTGTCGCGAAGCAAGCAAACAAACAAACAATGGGCTCATTCTTGCTTACTTGATCGACATCGTTTGCTCCGGATTTGGTTAGCCACTTGCTTCCTCTCCTATGCTTTCTCTTCTGTAAGGCGTGGTGGGAAAGCGAAACAACACAACCAGATGTTCATTAATCATGTTAATGCAGTCTTGCAAAAGGACCACTTCAAGGTTCTTGACCAGTTTGAGATTAAATTCATATCTGAGAGCAAACTTGTCAACCATCTCAATAGTTGGATTAGTTTTGCTATGTTAGCCCACACAAAGAATTTAGCTTTTGATTTTCCGAGACACGGGATCACTACATGTTCCCGTTTGAACGTTTAAGCGACAAAATCATTTTCTGTCTAAGTGTCTACTTAGCTTTGTGTGTCTCAAATTACCTCCTGCCCAGTTCATAGGTTTGGGGTTTCCCAAACCTATGAAAACTCTATCTCCATTTACTGAACACCAAGGTCTGGGCCATCTTCAGCGCACTCTGCAACCACGGTGTCAACCTCCACGATGACGGCGACCATAGGCGGCATGTCATCAGTGTGTCTCTTGAACACTGCCTCCGTGCACTAAATCTGTGTGTGTGCTCTGTGATTTGCAATATGTAGGAGGCTGGTAATAAAGTGCAGAATTTTGAGTGCTTTGATTGTGACATGATGTTCAAGGTTGTCTCACTGTCCTAGTTCTCAGCTCCCAGCTTGGTTCATACTTATCAAGTCTGAACCAGTGAACGTCTACAGAGGAAAATGATACATTTAGTTTGATTTGTTGCAAGGTCACTTCTAAAACTTAACTTGTATCTAAACAGGGGCAATCCTGCAGTATTTCTGAATCACAATTCAGTAAAATGAAATGAAATCTAGTAACAAAGTGCCAAAAGATCAAGCGGGGTCACTGCTGTAGTGGCATGGAAATTTACTCCATGGCTTGTTGACACTTCAAACAACAATGCAATAATAAGTTGCATGTCTTCTCTCTCTATGTTTATGTTTATCATGTCCTTTGAAATTTCAGGAATTAGTTTTCTTTTCAATCCATGTGCATATTTACTGCCTGCAATGCATGACCTCTTGTCTAGTCGGCAGCATGTATTTCTAATTCAAACTTTGGCATTCTCAGCGGACTCACACCTTGATCTTCATCACCCAACTGCAGGTCCTGCACAAGCGTGCTTAAGGGAATGTTCACCTAGTTGTGGAAGAGCCGGTTAAGGAGAGGGAGCTCCGTTTTGTGGCTCGGCTCACACCAACGCACACCCCCTCTCGGTTTCCCCTGCGCCTCCGGTGACCGCTTCTTCTTCGACTCCGGCATAGGTAAGCCACTCGGTTTCTCTCCTTTGCTTCCTCTCATGCTTTGTGTGCCAATAGCCATCAAGCCGTTGTAAATTTTATCCTGGGTTTTGGGTTGTGCTGATGGTATATGATGCCAACATTTGTACTTCTCGTCACCGTTTTAGTGGATTTATCCCTTAAGTGCTAATTTAGCTACGATTTTATCTACTAGCCAGAGGAGCAGTAGGAGGAGTGTCGGCAACCAGATGGCGTCCGGCTTCGGGTTCCCGATACTGTCACCAGCGGAGATCGCGGAGCAGCTGTTCCAGTACGGGATCGCCCCCATCGCCAACCTCCGCCCCGAGAACATCGCCAGCCCGCAGCCTGACTTGCTCCCTGGCGTCCTCGCCCGCTTCTTCGACTCCTTCGTCGATGCCCCCGGGTAACAAAAGAAGCATGCTGCCTCTCCCTCCCCCCCCTCGCTCCCTTGCTCGCTCGCTCATCTGGCTGGATTTCGCAGGGACGGCGAGGATGGGCTGCTAGGGTTCAGCGACCTGGAGGTGCTGGACAACCCGGAGCACCACGCGGAGGCCATCCGGGTGCTACGCCTCTACAACAAGTCGCAGGCCTTCCTCGACTCCATCCAGTTCAAGGACTTCACGCTCGCCGACTTCACCCGCCCCACCCCGCGCCGCGTCGTCGAGGTCCTCAGCGCCCTCATCAACTTCCTCTTCTACAGGGAGGAGAAAGTCACCCTCCTGCAGCCCATCGTCAGCGAGACCCCCGACTACCACGAGCGCACTCTGGAGCTCAAGGCCAGGATGACCCAGGTCTTGCTGTTCACAGTTTCCACAGCTAATCTGTTCGTGGAAATGCCCACAGGCTGATCGGAGATTCTTAGAGTTGCATTCATGTTTCTCTTGTGCAGCTTCAGAAGGAGATCGCGGATCATGAGCTCGCAGAGCAGATGGAGGAGCCCATGGCCCAGCAGCTGGAAGCAGACGTCAATGCTCTGCAGCAGAAAGTTCAGGTTTACAACAAGCAGCAACTGGCCCTGCGAGCAAAGGCCGCAGCCATCAATGACAAGAAAGAGGAGATTCACAGGAAGGTGTGCTGATTCCTACCTTGTGTCTTCTGTATTATCGCTCTCCATCCAAAAAACTAATTATTTTCTGTGGATTTCTGGCATCATGAGTTGCAAATAAAGTATAGTCCCTACTGAGAGCCAAGCATGGTACATGGTCTAGGAGTTTCTGATCAAAATACATCACGCGTTGCCACATCAGGTCGAATATAAACAGCCTTGTGTGGTTGTGGTGCAATCTATTCAGCCTTGTGCCTTTGGCGTGGCTTCGATCCTGGTCTTCTAGATCAAGGCTAGAGCTAATTGGTCAAAAACGTCGCCTCCAAGTATGTCCTAGATGAATCTCGAGCTGGTTTTGATGTCAATAAACCCGGATCCCTCATAGGATCCTTTTTGAAACCTGAAAGTAGGAGATCCGCCATATCAAACTAAATAGGAGTTTAAAGTATCTTGAAAAAGTATGAACCTTAATCACAACAAGGTGCATTATCTGCGATTGGTTATTGTAACATTAAGTAGTACTATATTTAGTTACAGTGCCATAGATTTTATTAGACCAGGAGCTATTGGCCCTAACACATCTCCTGCTCCATCTTGACTTTGATAAGCCATAAGCTCCTTCATAGATTAGAAATGCTCCAGCCCACAGCCCCACATAGGACAGGCTATCTACAATTTGCCATCTGCAAAGTGAACTGTGTGCACATTGTCTTTAATACATCAGCCATTTACTCTTGAGTCCTGACATCTGCTCATCACCAATTGTTATTCGGCTATACTTTGTGAATGAGAATATTGAACATCTGATATATTGCTCTCGCTAACTTAAGCTGATAGTTTGATATTCTGCACAAAAAGCAACAGCTCGCTGCATAATGTTATAATTTATTGCATTTATGTTTCCTGCTGCAGATAACCCAGGCTGATTTTGAGTTGACTAAACATGCCCAAGAAAACTCCAGATTGATGTCCAAATTAGTAAAGTCCCCAGAAAAAGTTCAGGTGAGACCTCTTCAATTTTATTTTATTTGTAGCAACAGGTTAGGTTCCAAATTTGGTAGGTGCTATTTGTCCGATGACCTGATGTTGTTGTGAATTAGTGACTATACGAGGAATTACCTATACTTGGACTTGTAAGCTGGCTAGTACTAGGTGACTGCATATCTGCATAAACAGCCTGGTTGACCTGCTACCTTCATTTTTCCACGCATATCTGCATAACCTGCCTAGTACTAGGTGACTGCATAAATGGCCTGGTTGACTTGGTAAATTCATTTTTCCATGCATTTTGGCTCGGGGGGGGGGGGGGGGGGGGGGCCTGAAATCCTATTGTTTGGCTCAATACCAAGCCCACCAGATGTATGGCCTGGTTAACCTGATTTACTGAATACAATTTGGACTCATAAAGGCATTATCATTACAAGAGATCTGTATAAGCTTGCATACCTGACTCTGGATTTTATTTCCTATTAAAGAGGGCCTTGGAAGAGAAGAAATCAGCCCGTGCTAAGTTGAAAGAGTCTGAGAAAATAGCAATGCAAAATGATCAAGAGAAATCTGCCACTTTGGAGATACGCAATAAGGTATTCCAATTCCACTTCTCATCAGAACATGCCAATTCTAGAAGGTGTTTTGCTTATGAACATTGACCACGACAACTGATTTCAGACTCTCTTCCTTGGAATTTGATAAAGAAACGATTTGCTACATGTGTTTCCCAGGACAATTTAGTTTCCTCGTATGATATATCTCTTTGATATTTTGGATTATCCTTTTGGTACAGCTGGTGCCTGGTGGTGCTACTTTGTATCAGAGTGGCACTTACTGCTGCTCCTAGTTGTGCTTAACCAGTAGATACCCCTGTAATCCCGTTCTAAACTATCTCCATCTCGCAGGCTCATGAAAAACTGACGAAGCAACACTCTAAAATCCAGGATGTACATGAACAGGTAAGAACAGCTAAGGCATGATTGAATTCCATAGCTGGATTGACTGGTCTAACTCACTTTCTGTTGCTGCTAGCTTGTTGCTGCTAAAACAGTTGAAAAGGAAGTTAAAGCTCGCAAAGCGAAGCTTAATGATGAAAGTGTATCAGTTATGTCATTTGACGCACAGATTGTTGATTGGCAAGGAAAAGGTTATCTTTGTAATTTCTAAATTATATTTTGTTAGTACTGCTCAAGTATTTTATGTTGCTCCCTTTCTGAGAGTTATTATTTCCCTCACATTTTTGCATTAATCCCTTCCAACCAGTACATGAAATGGAGGAGCGTCTCAAGGGGAAAGTGAAAGAAAGGAATCAAATAATAGCAGATGAAAATCAGAAGCTGGGCGCTTTGAGCTCCGAGATTGAGGGTAAACTGCAGTGCCTTGAACCTAGAGAAAAGAAAGTAGAGGCAACGATCGCTAAGGTGATGTTTTTTATTCTGAATATATTGCTTGTTCGAACTTAAAATCATTTTAAAATGGGAATATCATTAAATTTGGTGATTCTTGTGAGGCCTTATTAGCATTTATTGACGCTGTTTGTGCAGAAACACGATACTAGCTGTCCATCTCTTTGACTCTTAAAAACTGCTGATTTAGTGACATTTTTTCGTCAATTATATCTTTTTTGCCTGAAAATAACTGACATATTGCATTTCTTTATGTCACCGCATAGGCTTCAAATTTGTGTTCGGAAGCTGCTTCAGCAAGGACTGCTGCCACAGCAGAACAGCAGAAAATTCGTTCAAAATTCAACAGCATTGTGAAGGCGGTAGGTTTGAGTGAGAAGACTGCTTCGTAAAGTCATCAGTAAAGCACACATCTTTTCAAATACATCTGTATGTGCTAATATATTGATTCTTTGTGTAGTTCAACACCTACATGGATAGCGTCGACCCTTTCCTCGAGGGAGTTGAGGAGGTTGGCAGGTTAGATCACCGAGCTTTTGAGGCCTTCTAAATACCTTGTGCACTGAATGAAAGTGCATGACCTGTGACCAGAAGCCAGACTGAATATAGCCCAAGTCGATTTGTACCTGCTTCACAATGTAGACTTGCAGCCAGAGAATTTCATATGAGATGATTCATTTTGCTGTTTCCGAATGTGCAGGCAATCGGCAGGGGAAGGCGCCTCTGCCCCTGATCCATCTGCCGCCGTCACAACAAAAACCACACCGAGAGCCAGCGCAATGAGCAAGAAGAGGGCTAGGAAAAGGACATGAGCTGTGCTTCTTGCCAGTACTCCCTTCTGTCTTGGTGCATAGGGCATGCGTGTAGTTCTAGGGTGAATTTGACTAACTAAAAATGTCTTATATCTCATCAAAAGCATATCATTGGATACATATATGAATGTAGTTTCTAAATATATATTTTTGTTACATATAATACATATTAGCTAGTTAAATTGATGGCCTAGAACTACACACTTGCCCTATGCACCGGGACGGAGGGAGTACATATCTTTGTTTATGTGTGCATGATGCTGTAGTAGTGCCTCTAGCTGTTATTAATGTGCTGAATTATGTATGCGCTGGTTGGTTTGGATCGGTGCCAGTTATTGATTGAGGTGACCGAATGCTACGTGCTGATGTTATCTTCAATGTAAGGCCCTGTTTGGTAATCACCCGCTCCCGAAATCCGCAGAGCGCGCAAACAGCAGCTCCTCTGATTTAAACTACAGCTCCGCCAACTCCGTTTCCCGGAGTTGTGAAGCGGAGCAGTACTGAACAGGGCATAAATATACACCGCATTTCTGACACTTTCATTTTTGCTTTGGTTGTGACTTGTCATCAGATACGATTACTTTGTTGTCTTTACTGATGCAATTGGTACCGGGCACTCTTCTTTCGTTGAGCAAAGTGAAGGATGTATGTCTAAACTTCAAACATCATCATGCATTGTATTAGAACTAACCTCTGAATTCCTGAAACTGACTTTGGAATCACACATATTTATAGTTAATTACATTCAGATAGGTTGAGCCTCAAAATAAAGGTTAATTCCTGAAACAAACATCATCTGACACTTTGTAGCAACGAGCCGTGGTCACGGGCTCGCCGTCCTGGCCATGCTGAGGCGGAAAGAAGAGGTGAGGGCAGGCTTTGAAGACTTTTTAGAGCATCTACAATTGGGCACCCCAAACCAGTTTCAAACACCCGGGCGAACAACCCGGTCACATTGGTCAAAAGAATTGACTCAGATAGACATCTTAAATGGGTCTCATATGTCCAGGCTGGCCGGCACCTATACCTGGCCAAACCTCGGGCCGGGCCGGGCTTCGGGACGGGCCTAGCCAAGCCCGACACAAAAAACCCAGGCCCGGGCCCGGCCCGGCCCGGCCATTGGGCCTGTGTTTCTAGGCCCGAGCTCGGCCCGAGCACGTAAAAGCCCGTCGGGCTTCGGGCTGGCCCGACCCGACCTTCAGAAAAATGCAAAAACGACGGGCCCGGGCCTGGCCCGGCCCGGCCTTCGGGCTCAAAAACTAGGCCCGAGCCCGGCCCGGGGGCAGCGTCGGGCCGGGTCGGGCCGGGCCGGGCTTCCCAGGGCCAGGACTACCGGCATCCCTCGTATCCAACTCAAATGTAGGGTGGACATGTTGATGTCCGGGCACGTCCGCCACGTCGAATCCGATAGGCCTACCCCCACAAACTACACCAAATCCAGCAAACCCTCCCTCCTCTTCCTGCCTCCCTCCAACCTTTCCCGCTTTCGAGCCCTCGCCGTCCATCACCCTTGCTCACCATCCTCACTGCCGCTCCCGATCCACCGCCCTAGATGTCGTTCAACCAGTCCCCGACCGTCGTGACAGAGGTCGCGTCTGCCTTGTCCGTCGACATCCCGCCCTTGGCTTCGTTGTGCAAGCCAGAGAACATCGCCCGGAGGAACCGACGACACCGAGAGCGAGAGAGGGAAGTGGCGGCGGCGCAGGGAGCAGATGCGGACATGGATGAGCAACTGCCCCCCTCGCGCCGCCATGCCTGGAACCCCGCACCCCATCCATCCTGCCGTCGACAAGGGTTGCACCGTCGGACGAGGTTTTGGGATAGAAGAGGATCCGACAGCCGGTTGGAGCATTCCAGAGAGCTTTCCGCCCATGCAGATGCCACTGGTGGACGTCTGTCACTCGCCGTAGCTCATTCTGGCGCGGAGAAGCACGGGCATCGGCGGCGCCCAGGCTGCCCACGACCTGTTCGACGAAATGACACAACAAGACTCGGTATGTTCTTGTTGCTCCTGTCCGATCAACTTTGTATATGCCATGTTCAATGTTTTCAATAGACCACTAGTTCATTTTGGACATGATGAATGCTTGCAAACAATGATCATTTAGGAGTTGATCATGTCATGCATGATCAATGATAATCAAGATCCGACCCAAATGGACTACGAATATGGGGATCCAACTTGCCCTTCATTTGAAGTTGGGACAACTTCAAATCCAATTCCGAGCAAGAAGAAGAATAAGGAGCCAAAGACTACAAAGGCAAGAGGTCTGGCATTCTCAACTTTTGAGGATATCTTGTTGGTCAAATCTTAGTTGGCCACAACAATGGATCCAATATGCAGCACGGAGAAAAAGGGGAACAAGTATTGGGAGAATATTTGGAAGGAACATCATGAACAAGAGCAGAGCCACATCCTATCGTCACCAATCACAGTGTGGCATCTCTCCAACATCGATGGGGGATCATTCAAGGGGAAGTGAACAAGTATGCCGACTACTACACACAAGTGACGACCGCCCTCAAAGTGGGATGGGAGTGGCAACTCACGTAAGCTATGATGCTCATCATCGGAAGTGAGTAATTCCTTCATAGGCTTGTTGGACGGTGATGGAGATGGATGGGATTTGTCATGTAATCGAGTCAATTCGTTAGGGCTTGATCTCTAATATCCACTATGTTTTGAGATTGATGTTGCTATGACTTTGCTATGCTTAATGCTTGTCACTAGGGCCCGAGTGCCATGATTTCAGATCTGAACCTATTATGTTTTCATGAGTATATATGATTTCTTGATCCTATCTGCCAGTTATACGCACTTGTTATTGTTCTAAGCCGTAGACCCCAAACTTATTTGTGTCATATCCCTTCCTTGCTTGTATGCTTGTTGTTTTTGCATCATATAGGTTGCCCACCTAGTTGCATTTCTAGACAACCTACTTTGATGCAAAGTTTAATTTGGTAAAGAAAAGCTAAAAATTGTTAGTTGCCTATTCATCCCCCCCTCTAGTCAACTATATCGATCCTTTCAAACATCGAGGATCACAATAGATCGGGAGTTCCGCCGCCGCAAGCCTCTGTAGCCACCAAAAACCAATCGGGACCCTGTTCCGGCACCCTGCCGGAGGGAGGATCCCTCACCGGTGGCCATCTTCATCATCCCGGCGCTCTTCATGACGAGGAGGGAGTAGTCCACCCTCGGGGCTGAGGGTATGTACGTTTGATCTCTCTCTCTCTCTCTCTCTCGTGTTCTTGATTTGGCATGATTTTGATGTATCGCGAGCTTTGCTATTATAGTTGGATCTTATGATGTTCCTCCCCCTCTACTCTCTTGTGATGAATTGAGTTTTCCCCTTGAAGTTATCTTGTCAGATTGAGTCTTTAAGGATTTGAGAACACTTGATGTATGTCTTGCCGTGCTTATCTGTGGTGACAATGGGATATTCACGTGATCTACTTGATGTATGTTTTGGTGATCAACTTGCGGGTTCAATGAACTTATGCATAGGGGTTGGCACACGTTTTTGTCTTGACTTTACGATAGAAACTTTGGGGCACTCTTTGAAGTACTTTGTGTTGGTTGAATAGATGAATCTGAGATTGTGTGATGCATATCGTATAATCATGCCCACGGATACTTGAGGTGACATTGGAGTATCTAGGTGACATTAGGGTTTTGGTTGATTTGTGTCTTAAGGTGTTATTCTAGTACGAACTCTATGATAGATCAAACGGAAAGAATAGCTTCGTGTTATTTTACTACGAACTCTTGAATAGATCGATCAGAAAGGATAACTTTGAGGTGGTTTCGTACCCTACAATAATCTTTTCGTTTGTTCTCCGCTATTAGTGACTTTGGAGTGACTCTTTGTTGCATGTTGAGGGATAGTTATATGATCCAGTTATGTTATTATTATTGAGAGAACTTGCACTAGTGAAAGTATGAACCTTAGGCCTTGTTTCCTAGCATTGCAATACCGTGTACGCTCATTTTTACCACTTGTTACCTTGCTGTTTTTATATTTTCAGATTACAAATATTCATATCTACCATCCATATTGCGCTTGTATCACCATCTCTTCGCCGGACTAGTGCACCTATACAATTTACCATTGTATTGGGTGTGTTGGGGACACAAGAGACTCTTTGTTATTTGGTTGCAGGGTTGCTTAAGAGAGACCATCTTCATCCTACGCCTCCCATGGATTGATAAACCTTAGGTCATCCACTTGAGGGAAATTTGCTACTGTCCTACAAACCTCTGCACTTGGAGGCCCAACAACGTCTACAAGGAGAAGGTTGTGTAGTAGACATCAAACGCCGCGGGCGACATCTCCACGGCGGCTCTCCCCCAGTGCGAGGCCCCTTCGGTGGCGGCGTCCATACCAGCCGGATCTGCTGTTGCTGCTCCGGCTCTCGCTCGATCGCTCGCTTGCCCAGCTGCTGCTGCTCCGGCTCTCACTCGCTCGCTCGCGGTGCTGCTGCTGCTCTCCCCCTCGCTCGTGCTGCTACTCTGCTCTAATTTAGCTATACTTCAGTCGACTGAATCGACTTTTGGGTCAGTTGATTTTCAGGGGGTGGGGGGGGGGGGCTCGCCGGAGTTAAGGAAGAACCACCCGCAGCGGGGACGGGGGCTCGCCGGAGAGGTACCCCACTATTTATCTTAGGGTTCAGGGTGGGGGCGGGGGGCCTAGAGGGCAGGTCGGGGCGGCAGAGGACCGGCGGTAGGGAGTTGTTTCGGGGCGGCCGGTGGTGGCCGGCGGCTCAGGGGGGTGCAGGTTGAAGATGAACTGCAGGCCCTCCCTAAACTACATGTCAAGTGCCTCTCTGCTACCATTGCGTTCAGTTTCGACAGTAACATTCAGATTTCACAGTAAATTTCAGTTTCGATAGTTAAGTTCAGAGTCAACAGTTTTTACCTCATCTGTTGTAGTCAGGTGGTTTTTGGTGATGTAAATTTTACATCTATTGTACATCATCTATTGGAGATGCTATTAGAATCCCACTTGAGATTGACGATGTCTGTCTTGTGCTGCTTCATCCTTGACGTCTTATGGCTCACCGGAGCTGCTCGAACGACAGAACGATCCATCACAACAGAGCAGTGCCCTGGACACCGTCTATAGATTCCTCAGATCTTCCTCCACACCTCCGACAACCACCTCTGCCTCAACTGCTTCAGCGACCAACCCAATGATGTTGAGGTCGATACGGCTACGATAAAGAGGTTGTACACTTGTTGCATCACTTATTACTATACATTCATGTCGATCCATTAGGGCTATTTTGGTTCAACGGAAAAACATATCAATAGGGAATTTTCCAATGGCCCTCTACTATTCAATTATTCATGCAGTTTGTTGAAAGAAATGAAGCAAAACATCCACCTGGAGCTACTTTTCAAAATCCTATGCATGAAAACAAGACCAAGTGCATTAGTGGCAGAATAAAATTCTAACTGTACACGCTTTCATATGGTTTCACTTTATTTTGGCCATCTTTCTTTTCATTCCTATGCTCTTCCAAATCCTGTAAACCAAACACCCAAGTTGACAGAAATCCTGTGTTTACAAATGCTTTGTTTACCATGTGCATTCCTATCCTATTCCGGTGTTTTTCCTATCCCTGTGTTTTTAGAATCATGCAAGCCAAATGAGCCCTTACAGAATTCCTTCAGTTATAGATAGGTGTCGAAGGGAACTTTGTGTGGTTTGTCCTGCTCCTGCCGCGACGTCGTCCACCTCACCTGAGCTGCTCCATCGACAGAAGCATCCACCAAACCAGACATCACAACTCCTGACTGTCTTTCGCCGCCTCAGATCTCCTTCCTTGCCGCCGGCACCCACCACAACGGCATCACCATCATCGACTCAGCAGATGAACCTGAGAAGTACATGAGTCCACAAGAGAGGTCGCACTCTTTTGTTTCTGCTTATGTTATGCATTGCTTAACATTACCTGCTACTTTATCGTCCTGTTCACCTCTTGGACTCCAAGTCAGGTCCAAATTAATGTTCAAACTTGAGTTCTAAATTAGTTGTGGGGCACATATCGAGGAAGCAATGAATAGTATCTCTGTCTAATATCTGGTTCACCTAGAGTATGCCTATGGTGTTCATCTTGGGTGGGAAACAAATAGTAAAGCAATCATCATCTGTCTTTTTCTTAAATTAAAGCAATCATCAGCCTGCTATCATTATTTTTTGATCCATCCACTGGTTGTTACCATCACTCTAAATTTCTGCATGCTTTCCTTACATAATCTCACCATATTTTTTTCGTATGCATGTCAGATATTGTACACAGTCATGCTGAACATGTAGAGAAAAAAGAAGAGTTTTGCGTGGCAATACCATGTCATGCAGACATTGCTCCATGGTAGGTTCAATGGCAAACCCTCTCCACCCCTCTCCAGTTTGTAATCCAGAGGAAGATATCTGTTCTGAGGCGGATTCAGATGCCGCAGACCACTCCTATTTACACCCAAAGGTGTTTGCTCTACCTTGGATGGTGATGTTAGTCATATCATGCATATGTTGCCTTGCAGTGCCTACTTTTGACATCATATATGTCATCTGCTTAGTTTAGACATATTCTGTAATGCCACCTGTTTAGTTTCTATATCATATATGGGAATTATGCAGTCTCATGTATTTTAGCCAGCCATAATATATGTGAAATGTGCAATGCCATCATGTTTAACCAGGCATCATATATTTGAATGATATCTTGCCCATCATTTTCTTCATTACATTTCCATTTGTCGACAATGTTTGTACATTAAACTACGCTTCTTGTGAATCAGCCATTTGGGTGGGAGATGGAAAAATCTAGAGTGAAAACAAGGCCTTCAGAGCAGACAGTGCTACCTGTCAAAACAGATTTCTTGTTGGGTCCCGATAGCTCCTCAGAGATGGATTCAAAGATAGATGACCAGTGCTATTCCCCCACCGAGGTGTATGCTCTAACTTGGCATGGTTATACTGCTCATATCATGCATATGGTGTCTTGCATTGCATAGTTTAGACATCATATACACAATATTCAACACCATGTTCTTAGTTCAGACATCATATCGAATGCCCTCTGTTTAGCATATAAATCACATATGTGAATTAAATGATGTGATCCTGATTACTTAGATAACATGTAGGTGAATTATGTCATGCGATCCTATTTAATTATTCATCACATCTTTGAATTATGTTATGCTATGCTATCCAGTTTAGATAGACATCATATATGTGAAATTATGTCATGCTATCCGTTTTAGTTAAACAATATACATGTCAACTATTTCATGCCCTATTTTTTCCACACTATCTATTGCATCTGTCTCTCATACAATGTCTATACATTCAACTATGTTTCCTGTTTATCAGCCATTTGAATTGGAGCGGGTGATGCCAGTATCTAGCAGACTAAAAACACAGTTCAAATAAAATAGTGCTACCTCTTGGTGGAGATAGCACCCCGGTTGTACATGCACGAGAACCAGCCCTACCACACATAACCCAAACTCTCGTAGATTGTACCTCTACTTCGATGGACAGAGAACCAGCTTCACCCAATCTAACCCCAACCCCAGCAGATAGTAACCCAGTTCCTGCTGACACAGTACCATCTCCACCACAAAGCTCCCAAACAAGAGCAGTTAGTAAGGCAGCTCCAGTGCCCAAAGGGCCAGTACTACCACGGTGAACCCCAACTCCACCAGTTAGTACGCCTATTCCTATGGAGGAAGCACAACCAGCTAGTCGTAGTTTAGCATCTATCGCATTTGATGTTGTTAAATTGTATGTGCGTATCTTCCCATCTTGGAAATATTATACTGAAGATGAAGGAAAATGCTAGTTGCAGGTATTTGTCCAGGAGTTATGTGTAAGTAATGTTATTCGTGGCAATTACTTTGCTTTGTCCCATACATCCTACCTCCATGATGGTTATAATACAGCAAATTTTTCCCACTTTTCTCTATAGAGAAGGACCGATTTAGAAACTCAGGATGAGGTAACCTGTGCTAATACCTCTGCTATCTTCAAGAATGCTTGATGGCAGTATCGGAATTACCTGAAGAAAACATACTTCACCGGTAAAGAAACTCATCAAATTCCCTTACATTCTCCTGAGACACATTTACTGGACGATGACTGGGAATGCCTTGTTCTGTACTGGTCCTGAACCAAGAATGTGGTAAGGTCTATGAGCTCATCTTCTATTTTAAGTACTATATTCTTGCGTCTTACTGTACTCTGTTCATGTATAACAAGTGTCTAAACCTGAAGAACGACTGTTCTAATTTAAGATTCCATTGCTATCATAGTTCAAAAAAGCGCTAGACATTAATTGTGCGTTTTGCCACCACCTTGCGCTTTACCGACCAAAGTGCATGCTGATGCGCAGTTATGCATAGATTAAGCGTAGTTATGCGCAATGCATTTTGCCAACGCCTAGAGCCTAGGCGCGCTTAAGCGCTCGCTTAGGCGCGCCTTTTTTAACTATGATTGCTATCGTGCATACTGCTTTGCTCTTGTATCATTGTATTTACTCATACAAACTTATTTTTAAATTGAAGGATCCAATCAAAACTCCAATGGCACAGCAGGTATGTTCACACATGTTTCTTTAACAGGTTTGCTCTTATCAATAGCTCTGTTGATTTCAATTTCAATTGTGTATACAGTTGACTTTTCATATCATGCACATTACTAGCATCACAATAGAGCCAATAGTGTTGTTGTACATGTAGACCCGTGGTACCCATCTGAAATCTTGTCGTGTCGTGTAGTTTCCCACGTTTTGTATTCTTTCACTGCTGCTTTGTTTTGAACTGATATGATTTGAACCGTGTCTCCATTTTGATTTGGCAAGACAATGCAGTGACCATAGGACATAGATATATGTTTATTTGATGCTTTTATTATGTACTAGTACTTGGCAATAGAAGACTTGGTAGTTTAATTCTGTCCACCTTACTAATGAACTGGTTCACCGAAATGAGTTTCATATACTAGTACATACTAAACCTGTTATGTGTCTGCTTGTTTCTTCTTTTAGAATGCTGGCAGAATATTGGGGAAGAGTGCCTTATTAAGTAGTGGTAAAGGAAGTAATGCAGATAAGGTTCAATATAGTGACACATCCTTCTTAGTCTCCAACAAAGTTGATAAAACAGCTAAGGAAGACTATCTTGAAGACAGTGAGACAACCCCAAAGTCCTGTCTTGGTTTAGTGTTCGAGTTACTGGCCACTACCGCTTGCACAAGCTATTCAAACTCACTGTCTAATCAGTTCGGTTTCTTGAGTCTCAACTACAAGCTAAAAGACATCGATCAGCTGTGCTGTGACAAGAAGCGGAAGTACTGCGGAAGTCCCTGGAGCATTCAGATGCATACTTTCTGGTGCAACAACAAGCGTTGGAGGATTTTAGTGCCAAACAGGACAAAGCTAATAAGCTTGCTAAGCTTATTGCCAGCATGGTGGATACCCAGGATAACGTTTCTTGAGCTCTTCTGAAGTTGTTTCAGTTATGCTCTTGTTTTGCTGCCGCGTTTATTTGCACTGGTGGCCAATTTTGACGGCTAGTGTATGTAATATGCTGCTTTGTTCCCTATGTTTGCACTAGTGGCAAACTTTGATGCCCAGTGGATGTATGTGTAATAGCGGTAATAGGCTAGCGTTAATTGCTTGCTTATTTATTTGCTTATTGTCTTGTTTGGTTGTTTGCTTGTAGTCACCGCAATTCTTTTTCTGTGTTTTTCTAGTGTCCACAATAACCTATTTTTGGTAACTAGGCCAAAATAATCATGGCAACACACGGACTGTTGTAACCATGGGCCTCCTGCAGGCCGTATGATCCATGGGCCTTCTACGGGCCGTAGGATCCATTGGCCTTCTATACGGGCCATAGGATTCATGGGCCTTCTATGGGTCGTAGGATCCATGGGCCTCCTACGGGCTATACGATCCATGGGCCTTCTACCGGCCGTATGATCCGTGGGCCTTTTACAGGCCGTAGGATCCATGGGCCTTCTATGGAGCGTATCATCATTTCGCCAATCATGTGCCGTACTATTCGTGGACCATAATGGACCATTAATAGGCCGTATTTGATAACTCTACGAAAACAGCCCAACAGGTTTTTTTTACATGAAAACGGCCCAACGTATTAACGGGACACAAACGGGCCGACTGTAACGACGGGCTGAATTTGGTCCACAAGCAGAAAATGACAGTAACGGACCGTAAGTAACCGAATGCTGAAAATGAGCCCAAGAATAAATGGGACCTGAGAAGGCCAAAAGATAACTTGGGCTGGAAACGGCCCAATGGAATAATGGTTCGTTAATGGGTATAAAGTGATACACTGTTCATTACGGGCCAGTTTCACCACGGGCCGTTAATGGGCAAAGAGTTACAAAGGGCCTCATATGGGCCAAAAGACGTCATGGGCTATACATGGGCCGGAAGTTAAAATGGGTTGGAATCATATTGGACAACCCAGATGACGCTACTGGGCCTAATTCGAAGAGGTCGTAACGCGCCCTGGATTAGCGGGCTGTAAATGGACTATATGCGAACATGCCGTTAACAGGCTTTCTGTGGGCCAGCCCGCCACCTTTTGACCAAGTCAAACGGGCCAGCCTTTTCACAGGAATGGGCCTCTATTGGGTTGTGCCACGTGTCGATGTATCATAGGCACCTTGGGTCCAATGAGTGGATGACATCTGTCCCAACGGTGAGCCGACACGTGTTTCCTCCAACCAATGATGATTTTACACGTGGAAAATCCCCATTGGTCGGGGCTGTTAACGGGTTATCGGATCCAAAACCAGACCGATAGCTTAACAACGTTCCGTTATGGTGGATGCCACGTGTTGGTCACCCTTGACGAAAGCACTTTTGTGACGCGTGATTTATTGTCATGGAAGTAGACACTTCCGTGATGATAATTTTGGTAATGTCATGGAACACTTCTACGACAGCACAAGTATGACTATCTTGATTCTGTCATAAAATTGTCATGGATGTACATGCATGACAGAAAACGCGACCTACTGTGACAAACACGTATCATCACGGAAGTGTATTTCTTTTTGTAGTGTAAAGGTGACCATTAGATATGTTGGCAAAGCACTATGGAGATGCTACCAGTTTTGATATAGTCATTTTTTTACTACATAGTGATGACTTTGTTTCCTATACCGATTTCCTCTTATACTTAGGCTCAAAATGTCGTGTAGCGGTTGTAAAGGTTGATTCTTGAACTACTTTATCTTGGGCCCCATCATTAGATTTCTTGACAAATGTTCTGTGACTTAATTTTCTTGAGGGCCTTTCTGGAATGGTATTGCACATTCCACAAATATCCATTATTGTTTTCCAAAGATTGGTACTAATTAGATCAGAGTCACAATCTTATAATGTTGAAAGGGATACTTTGTTTACGATGCAACTAAATTATAATATGAGCTCTGCTAACGAGAACCAACATCAAGATGGTTATTATCGGAGATCTTTACGCGAGGAAGCAACTCGGTTAACTTTATCTAGTTTCCTTTCCCCCAAGAAAATCCCTCGAAAAAACCTTTATTGAGTTTCCCCATGAATAAAACAATAAGAACAACCTTCACTCAAGCATGCTATTATGGCCACAAAATGTACTTAATCAAATACGTGTCTCACATTTTATTGGCTCAACACTAAAACTACATAAAAACAACAAGAACATCCTTCACTCAAGCATGCTATTATGGCCACAAAATGTACTTAATCAAATATGTGTCTCACATTTTATTGGCTCAACTCTAAAACTACATCAAAAATCAGATTGCAAGATGCCATTTTTAGAAGATGTCAAATTTCTTGTTGGGCTAGTTCAGGGTCAACCCAAACACACCCATTTCCTTTTATCTTAACAGATAGTGAAGATGACTTCCTCTTCTACCATTGTGCTACATAGGCTCAAAAAGTTATGCATGGGATGTAAAGGTTGATTAATAAACTATTTTGTTTTTTATCCGACCATCTGATTTCTTAACAAATGTACCGTGAATTAATGGAGGGGGTACCTTTATGGACTGGTATTGCAAATTCTAAAATGTACAAACCACTTATGTCTTATTTCTAAAGTTCCTTCTATATCTTGTGGACCTTGCAGATATTCCACTTTTCTTTGCATATCGGACGTTGGTTATGGTTCTATTATGACATGGTTAGATATATTGGCAAAGCACTATGGAGATACTATGGGTTTCGATATAGTCTGTTTCTTACCAAATTGCCAAGTTCAAAAAGTCGTGCCTAATCATGGGCATATGCACGCCTATGTGCAAGGCACTGGCACATCGACTCGCTTTGCCCCTATATGCACCAGGAAAAGAGGTAGGCGCGCCATGGTGTGATACTTTTTTGTTTTGTCCGCGATTAGGCATGAGGAACCTCGATAAGGCATGTCGCCCTGCGTAGAATGACGAGGTGCAGAAGCAGGGAAAGAAAGAAATGAGCAATAGGGGGCATGAGTTTGGGTGTGAACCAAATCGATTGGGCGCGTCCTATGGATGGTTCTGGCTCCACGCGCTGCCGTCTCTCACCCTGCACCGCCAGCTATCTCCCAAGGTTGTTTGTGAATGGATCTATACCTCGTGTTGTCGGTGTTAGCGCGATATCCTCTTCCTCGTGTCCGATGAGCAAGTGACTTAGAGCTCCCTCCTCACGTTTCTTGTCGAGCCTCACCTTCAAAGGAGATCCCTGGTTCCTCCCTTCCTCTCCCGGTTTCCCCCTCTACATCTCTTCTCTCTTATCCTATTGTTTCTAGCTACTAGTGGTTGTCATGCTATGCTCTCTCCCGGATGATGGTGGCTGGAAATGTTGGTGTTTTTGGTGATCCCTAGATGTAGATGTACTGCTAATGTTGGCGCTCTAGATGTAGATTAGTAGATGTACTAATGTTGTTGATGCTCTGTTTGTAGATTTGTAGATGTACTACTACCGTTGATGCTCCAAATGTAGATTAGGATGATTAGTAGATGTACTGTTGTTGCTGATATTGATGCTCTAGTTGTAGCCTGTACAACTATCTAGTGTTGTAGTGTTATTTTGCTACTGATGCGGTGATGTTTTTCTACTACTATGTTTGCTTTGCTACTTCTGTGTTAGTTCTATGCTTGTAGCTTCTACTCCTTCTATTACTCGTGCAATTATGCTAATGCTCCTTTTGCCCATCTCCATACAATTTTGTATGAAACGTCTGATTGCGCCAAAACTAGAAAATTGCAAGTAAGTGGCCAAACACATAATTAGCGACTAGCACTTTTTTGAACTTTTCCAGATAGTGACGATGACTTTGTTTCTTATACAAAATTTTTGTTGTACTTAGGCTAGCTCCATAAGTTGCATAGGGGTTGTAAAGGTTGATTCATAAACTACTTTGTTTTATTCCCACCATCAAATTTCTTGACAAATTTTCTACGAGTTAATGCTCCTGCCGGCATTTATGGTATGCTACTACACATTTCGCAAATATCCATTGATGTTGTCCAAAGAGTGGTATATTATATGGAACAGAGTCGCAACCTTGTTATGATGTAAGGGATACTATGTATGCAACACACAAAATATATATTGTGGGCTCTGCTAAGGACAACCATCACCAAGATGCCTACTGCCGGGGTCCTTGATGCAAGCAAGCAGTTTAGTTAGCTTTATGAAGTTTCCGCAGTGACCGAAAAACAAGGATAACCTTGAAACCTTGATCGAGGCATGAAATTATGGCTAAACTATGCCAAAATGTTAAAAGCATTTTATGTTATCCGAAAAACTACAAATGATCTTGGATTCACTTTTTACAAATATTATTTGGATAAACTATGCCTCATCAACTATTTTTGTGAAGCGCTTGTGAATACTCTCCTCCCTGCCACTGAGCTCCTCAGTGGGGTCCGAGCAAGTCACGGTTCAACCAAATACGGGCGATGCTACCTCCTAGTAGGTCGTGCTCGAGCCGAACAAGACACCCGCGTCCTTGCACGCTTGCTACAAAGGCTGGGGCCACTACTGCAGAATGCTGCTAACGCGACACTACGATCAGAGACCCTTCGAGAAACTGTGTGATGCAATAATCACAAGCGGTGGTGTCAGAGAACCGTCAAAAATATCCAAAACGTTTGTGATGACGGATGCATCAAACACGGTTCAGATTTTAGTTGCGTGTGCAATGAAGGGCATACAGTTGATCCAGCAGAACTATTTGTGATGAGGAAGAACAACAGAAACGGGCAGCCATATCAATGTGTGTGCGATATACGGCATACAGTTCCCTCTGATGAACTGTGTGCTATTAGAGAATGCAACAGAAACGGTCAGCCAGATCAAGGTGTGTGTGAACGGCGTACGGTTCACTCGGACAAACTGTTTTCGTTTAGGCAACAGAAGGGAAACAGTTCATCTTAACAAGATGTGTGTGATATGCGGCATTTGCGATCAGCCAAAAGAACACAAACGATTCATGTATAACAGATGCGTGTGATACGCAGCAAACAGCCCACTCAGATGAACTGTTTGTGTCGTGGAATAGTCATGTCAGATGTCCTCGTGAAAGGACTTAGTTGTGGAGCCATCACAACTCGGAAGCTTGAAGGGGTTAAATCGGGACAAAGGACACGAGAGGGTTTATACTAGTTCGGCCCCTTACGGTGAAGGTAAGGCCTACGTCTAGTTGGGTTGGTATTGATGTTTCGATGACCAGGGAGCGAGACACGCTATGCCTAGTTCTCGATCAGTTGTTTCTAGCCCTAAGCCGCCAGCGGGTCGTCCCCTTATATACACGGGCGGACGCCCTGCGGCTTACAGAGTCCCGGTCGGCTCATAAACAATGTCCGGCTCGGTGACTAGTTAAATCTACCTTATGATACAAGTAATATCCTTATAGCGGTTTACTACAACTGGCCTTAAGTCGCCAGCAGGCCTTAAGCCCATCTTCAACCGCCATATTCATGCTTTGGCCTTGGGCTTCTCTCTGATGATTCTCTTTACGTAACCCGGCCCCTCCTGGGCGGCTTACACAAATAGTCATATCCCCAACATTAGGCCCCAGATTGATTTGAACCTGTTCATGTCAATCTAAAAAATATTCTTAAAGAATAAATCTTCAAACTTCTGGCTATTCAGAGGGTTTTCTTTAACCCGCCAAGACGTCATCTTCTGGATCCGTCTTAACCCGGCGTGACGTCATCCTTTCTTTAATTCATTTTTATTCCATCGAATCTTTCAACAGATCTCTGTCTTTACTGACCATCCCGAGAATCGAGGCGCCAGAGCCGCTGGATAATAAATGTTATCTCCTTGTTTTTCGCGCCCTCTCGGTCGGTCTTCTCTTATAAATAGGGCGACCTAGGTCTTCCCCAGTCCTCTTCTTCCTCTCCTCTCTGCCACTCGAGCTCCACCGCTGTCGCCGCTGACTCCCTCGTTTTCATCAACTCAGACCGCTGCATCGACCTGACCTTGACCAGAGATCGACGGCAACCTCCGCAGCGTCTCCTCATCTATGAGTTCTTCTTCCTTGTTCCTCGGATCTGCATTAGGACCTTCGAAGTTCTTCGGTGTTCTTCGTTGCTCATCAGGAACCCCTCATAGATTTGCTCACCACCGTGTTTTTGATCTCACAAACGGTAGAAAACTGATGTGGTAGCTGTTTTGCACCCATTTTAAGTGCAAGTAGATCCCTTGCTGCCGCACAGAAGCCTTGTTCGAGCCTTTGAACTTCATTTGCACCAGTTCTAGGTCTAGAAGATTTTCTTTTCAGAACAGTTGTTTGATCCAAAATAATAACAGCAACTTGTAAAACCTGTTTGTGTCACCCGGAAGTAAAAATTGCCTCAGCCGAATATGTTTAACTGCTCTTTGACACATGTAGTGGCTTAATATTTATTGCACAATCACCCTTACATCATTAGGCCCCTTTCTTTAAGCCGCCACCTTGAATAATTTTCTCTCGGGTTAAAGTTGAACCGAAGCTTTCTATTGTGTCGTAGGCCACTGTCGTCATGGCTCCTAAGGCGGCCAAAGCCCCTTGACTTGTAATTGGGTTCCATCCACAGTGACAAAAAGCAAACTTGCCGAGTTTGTGAAGTCCGGCCATCTGCCAAAGAGGGAAGTTATGTCTTATCGTGCTCCTCACCCATCTGAAGAGATACCTCAACCCAAGGATGGGGAGGTAGTAGTTTTCACAGATCACATGAACCGGGGATTTGCCCCTCCCAGCTCAAAATTCTTCAGGGAAGTTTTGGATTTCTTTGACCTGAGGCCTCAAGACATTGGACCCAATTCCGTGTCCAATCTATGTAATTTCCAAGTCTTCTGCGAGGTATACCTTGGAGAGGAACCAAGTCTGGTGCTGTTCAGAGAACTTTTTTACCTGAACCGGCAGAATGAACGTGCCAACGGGCCTAGTCTTGAGCTTGGTGGCATCTCAATCCAGCGGCGGAGAGACTGCCTTTTTCCTTACGCTGAGCTGCCAAGTCACCCAAAAGACTGGAACCAGACGTGGTTCTATTGTCAAGACACCTCCCCGGCTAACGAGAAGCCTCTGCACGGCTTTCGCGCCCTGCGTCTTGAGTCCAACCATCATCTTGCGGACAAATTGACTGCTGTTGAGCGCCTGCCCCTTAATTCCACCATCACAAAGATCAAAGCCCTTTTAGGCAACAGGTTAAGTGGCATCGATTTGGTCCGGGTCTGGGTCACCTGGCGGATACTCCCCTTGAGCCGCCGCTCCGGCTTAATGTGTACTTACTCGGGCGAGAAAGAAGACCCGATGCGTCATAGCTTTGAGGACTTACCAGATGATGTGGTAGATGCTACAATACAGTCGCTTTTGAAGGAGGGCACCGTAACCAGCAATACCTTCGGTTTACTTCCCTTCTGCAAGAAGAACCCGGCTCTTGCGGTAAGTTATTAATTTTCAAAAAATACTCTTTTACATGTTACCTTCTTGTACTTATGATTCTTTATCTGTTTCCACAGGCTGGTGATGATTTCTGGAAGGTCAAATATGACCATGAAGCTGCCAAGCAGGCCAGGGCAGCCAAGAAGACTAAAAGGAAAACCGCCAAGACGGGCACTTCTAAGAAGAAGAAACCCAACGCCTCTGATATGCTCAAATTGGATGATACTTCTTCGGATGAGGAGGAGGTAATCCTTTGATTTTCCTAACGCCTTTTGTCATTACTTTACTGACATTCTTATCCTTTCAGAAGGACACAGGGAACAGTCAAGCAGTTGATGAAGAGGTAACTATAATCTCCTCCGACTCAGAGCCTTTGCGAACTCAAAAAATCTGAAGGTGACCCAGAAAGTAAGATTTTCACATCCTCTAGCTTACCAAGATCCTCAATTTCTTTTGAAGCAACAACAGCTTGAGAACCGGAGGCAAACTCGGGCCACTCAAGACGCAGAGCTCTCCACCAGCTTACTTGATGTAACCAGGAAGTGTCGGACCGAGGTTATCTCCGATTTACCTTCCGTTTTTCCTTTGGCAGGTCTAATTTGCCAACCTCTCAATTCATCTGACTCCAATTATCAGGATGCTTCTCCGTCTTCCGACGAGTCGATGCAATCAGACATGCCGGTTTTTAAAACAGCTCCCGGGTAATGCAACCTTTCTTACTTTAAGTCTTTCCATACTTATTCGTTGATACTCATGTCTCCACTTTGATTGACAGCCTGCAAGTGAAGCCTACCAAGAGGGTAAAGAAGAACAAGCCGTCCCAAGACCCGGTGGTTCCTGAACCGACAGTTGACTCATCCGTTCCTGATGGCTCTACTCATCAGCCACCGCCTGAACCGGCTCTTGACATTCCGGTGTCAACCTCTAATCCGTCTGTAGCAGACGTTGTCCATAATTCTGATAACCCGGAAATTCCTAGCCCAGTCAAGAGGACTGATCCGGAAGTCGAGTTTCTGAAAAGCCAATATGTTGCGCCGGGCCAGCCTACTGCTCTTACTCAATGCACTGTCAAGGAGGAGTTTTCTCAACAACGGAAAGCCAAACAGGACATCACTGACTATACTCACCTAAGCATTGGTGATATAGTCTCAGGCTATCTGAACCAAGTACACAATAGCCGTGACCTAGAAATTGACATGGTGAAGCAAATACAGCATAAATCTGAGGTATAACTTTAGCTTTTCCTGAACCTTACTTACTGTACCAGCCCCCAAGTCTATTGCTTATGAATGAATATGCTATAGACTTAGAAATCTACTTATTGTTAGTAAGTCCGGCTTAAAGTAAATACATGTAACCCGGTGATAGCATGAAACTTTGAATTGACACATTAGTCCCCAAGTGTCAAGTATGTTTACTTGTAAAATGCTTGAGACTTTAATATTATGTCTTGGCAGATAAGTTAAAAAAATTCTTTGAGCATACATTAGCCCCCAAGTGCCAAATATCTTTACTTGTAAAGTGTTTGAGACTTGACTGTTTACCTTATCATGATCCTTACCATAATTTCGTGCCCATACAGGCTACCATAAGTCAATTTGAATCGGAAATTTCTGACCTGAAGAGCCGACTGAAACTTCAAGAGCTTGAAACTCAAAAAGCAAACTCCAAATTTGAATTCAGCATCTCTGAACAAGAAAAACTGAAGAAAAATTTTGAGTCGGAGAAACAAGCTTGGGTTGATGAAAGGGCTTCATTAGTGACTCGGGCCGAAACGGCAGAAGCATCTCTTGCAGAGGCCACAACCGAACTGTCCGACTTAAAGCGGCAGATATCCCAAATGGTCTCAGCCATCTTTGGTAAGTCCCTCCAAAAAAACTTAAACATTGTAATCTTCCAAGAATTTACCGTGGTGATTATCTCCGGTTTATTTATATTTGTGACCATACAGGCCCCAGGAGTACCAACTTTAAGCAAAACATGTTGATCAAGCTCAAGGCGGTTTAAACCCTTGTGGAACAACTGTATACCGGGTCACAACATGCCTTGGCCGTTGTAGCTTTATCAACTCCACATCCCTGCCTTCTGCAAGACATATTGAAGAGCCTCGCTTTTCTTCCTCAGCGGATCCAAGATCTAAGGCGGGCGTACTCAAGAGCCGGAGCTGTAGCCGCATTAAGTCGGGCTAAAGCATGGCTCCCAGAACTAGACCCGGCCGACCTTGCCCTTGGATACCCAAGTCTGAAGGAGGACGGTACTGCCTTTGATGATCATGATTTCAACACCTGTGTCAAAGCCATACGTCCCGTGGAGACTCTTATTGGAAATGACACACATCTTAGCAAGTATGCACCGGCTTATGACAGTGAAAACCGGAGAATCCCAAATGCTCCATATGATCAAGTCAGCCTGATCCCTCCAATGCGTAAGCATACCTTTGCCCCTGAAATGGACCTGGCCGGTTTAATAGATGATGAGGCTGAATTTGAAGCCTTAAGCAGCATTGACTGGGCCTCGTCCACCTTCCAGGACAAAGCAACCGACGGAGAGGCGGAGAAGGATAACCCGGAGCCATCAAGCCTGCCCAAGGAGTGAGCTGCCAGGCGTCTTACCTTTTGCCTAAACAATGCTTCACTTATTCAGACTCGGGGAGTCTTGTAAAAACTTCTCAATGTTTGCCATGCCTTCGTGCATGTTTATGGCACTTAATGATTTTGTAAGCCATCATTAGCCTATATTTCCTAGTTAATGTTGATTGTTTGTCCCCTGGAAGTTTAAATTTTCCTGCCTTACTCTGCACATAAAGCAAACAAAACTTTCTTGGGCGGTTTATAAAGTATTGATAACCCGAAACATAGTACAAAAACATCATGTACAGACCGATTTATGAATACTTATATTTACAATAACATACTTGTGAACCCCTTGGTAACCTTCCCGGTTCATATGTACCTGACACTTGTAAGACTTGGGGTAGTCAATACTGAACCGGAAGGACCAAGTCTCATTTCCTCAAGAAGGTTCAAATATAGTTAAAGCAATAATCTCAGGCTCCTGATTCGAATACGATCAAAGAACCGTTCCAAAGGGGTTAAGCTAAGATTCGGATACGATCATATAGCCCCCCAGTGGCTTTGACGATGCCGATCAAGCGGGTATCGACAGCTATGTTCTCTTTGGTTCGAATACGACCTATGTTTGAACAGGAAGCCCCCAAGTGACCATAAAATTTGTTTAATGACGCTGATTCGAATACGATCCATGTCAGACCCAAAGGGGTTAAGCTGTGATTCAAATATGATCAAGAAGCCCCCAAGTAGGTTTGGCAGTATGCCGATCAAGTGGGTATCGACAGCTATGTTCTCTTTGGTTCGAATACGACCTATGTTTGAACAGGAAGCCCCCAAGTGACCACAGCTAGATTCAAATATGATCATAAGCCGGACCAAAGGGAAAGCCGGATTCAAATATGACCCGGTCCCTATTGGTTGTTTCCACCACCTGTCAAAAAGACATATATGCTTGTTTTGAGGGTGAAAAAAGGACAGAAGTCCTGCTTTATTACTTTATGTAATATATACATTGTCAAAAAACATATATAAGGGCCGGTGGCTTTAAATATAACAAGGCTGAATATGAGTTATTTCCCACGGCCGGCCAGGCGAATCGCGCTGGATATTACTTAGCAAAGCTGCCTCCACCCCAAAAGCTATGGAGAAAGGTGTATAACCCGGCGGATCGAGGCCATTTACCCTGATGTCTCTGATTGTCACCTTGCGTTTTAATGTCGGCCACAAGCTCCGGGTTGTCATCCGCCTTACGCTTATTGCCACCTTGGTTCACCGGGTTGTGCTGTTGGCCCTTTTTACTGCTATTCTGTTTTCCCTTCCCTGCCTTTTCATTGTCAGACCCGGGATCCTTGGTCCCATCAGAATCAGCGTACTTGACCAGAGCCGCCATTAGTGTACCCATATCCTTGCAGCCACGTTTAAGGCACCCTAACTTCTGCCTCAGCGGCTTAAAGCTGCAATTCTTTTCCAATATAATGACTGCAGAACCGGCA
This sequence comes from Triticum aestivum, assembly GCF_018294505.1. Lineage (NCBI taxonomy): Eukaryota > Viridiplantae > Streptophyta > Magnoliopsida > Poales > Poaceae > Triticum > Triticum aestivum. The sequence goes on from NC_057810.1 coordinate 150,949,397, forward strand.
TCCATCTTATCAGATGAATGAATTATCTCCTTGACCCGGCGTACCCAATGGGTGGTAGATTCACCTTCCCCCTGTTTACAATTTGTTAAGTCCACGACCGTCATAGATTGCTTACTGGTGTCTTTGAAGTTCTGGATGAACCGGGCCTTTAACTCACCCCATGAGCCAATGGAATTGGGTGGCAGGCCTTTTAACCAAGACTGGGCCGTGCCATCTAACATCATGGCAAAATATTTAGCCATCGCTGCGTCACTAACTTCCAACAGTTCCATGGCCATCTCATAATTCTCAATCCATGCTCCAGGCTGTAAGTCGGCCGTGTAATTCGGCACCTTTCGAGGTCCTTTGAAGTCTTTGGGCAACCACACATTATGTAAAGCCGGAACCAGACAAGGAACACCTCCGGTTCTAGCGGCGACACCCGCATCAACAGAAGTTGTTGGGTACTCTTGGATATCTTGATTAACCGCCAGCTGAGCCATCTATTGAGCCTTTAGTTGAGCCGCCCGTTCGTGCCTCTGACGTTCTCGATCTCGCACCGGGTTATAGCCACCATGCTGGTCACGGTGTTGGGCGTTGCTTGACAAAGCTTTCAGTTCCATCCGCCTGTTGTGACTCGGGCTCTGGTTCTGGCGAGGTGATGCTAACCAGGGGGGAGTTGAATGAATCATGTCCCGGCTGTAAGAATAGGTCTCCTGCTGAGCTAAGGCCGTCTGGAGGAGCTCTCTGATTCTCCGGGTCTCTACTGCAGCCGGGTCATCACCCTTCATAGGAAGAGCTGCCAAACGTGCTGAAGCTGCAATTAAGTTCTCCATGGGGTTGGAAAAGTGACCCAGTGGGACCGGTACATACCGCAGCGGTGGCACGCTCACGTGAGGTGATGCCATCTCCCGTGGTTGAGCCGGCCCTCCTGTTTCGGCTGTTATAAACTGATTGGCCTCCGGGTTACTTGGGCCGGCTCCGGGTGTAACAAAAAGAACCCGAGGGTCATAATTCAGAGGTAATCGAGACTGAGTCTTCTGATGTCTCCTCCTCATTACCTCGTTGGATGCGTTTAAGCTCATCGGGAGCTGGTAAGCCTCTGACTGCAAGCGCTGTGCACGGGTGTCGAGAGCCGCCCGCTCTGTAGCCAGCCTAGTATCCTCAGCTGCCAAGGCCTCCTTGGCCTGAGCTATCTCTTCACGTACCTGTGCTACCGTTGCGTCATGCTCATCTTTGTTTGTAGGAATAACCGTGGCGGTTAATAGGGTCGTAAGCTTGTCCATGAGATCTATCAGCACCTGAGCCGGTGGGCGCACGGGGCCACTTGCCCCGGCTGCTCCTAACCCGGATGTGATTGCAGCCGTGGCTGTAGAGTTTTGTCCGGGTTGAGTCCCAGCCATAAAGACTCCTGCCCAATTTGGTAACTCACAGAGGTCCGGAATACTAAGGCCATCGGAACAGCCCCCGAGCGCGCCGTCTTGTACCTGATATAACGAATCTGTTGAGCCGGCGGACGAATCACCGTCTGAAATTGCGGCCATCTCACCCCCATCTTCAGATCCAGAAAGTTCCTCTCCGTGGACACAGCCCACGAAGGCACGCCTCATGACCTGCTGAGCCTGGGTTTTCCTCACACGCTGAGCCGTCTCGACGAAGTCGGTGCAGTTGTCCGTCTCAGGCCCCGGCTCACCAATCCAGCCGATGAAGACGTGGATTCCGCCAAAGAGGACCCGGTATCCGTACTCAATTGAACCGGCGTTGGGACCCCAGCCTTCGTCGTCGATGTAGATCTTGCCGCGACGACTCTTGGTCATCCGGCCCACTACGTATCCTTGAGCCCTTTGAAGTTGCCTTTCAAGAACTCAAATCCACCGTGCGCTGGCCCCACGGTGGGCGCCAACTGTCGTGGAATAGTCACGTCAGATGTCCTCGTGAAAGGACTTAGTTGTGGAGCCATCGCAACTAGGAAGCTTGAAGGGGTTAAATCGGGACAAAGGACACAAGAGGGTTTATACTAGTTCGGCCCCTTACGGTGAAGGTAAGGCCTACGTCTAGTTGGGTTGGTATTGATGTTTCGATGACCAGGGAGCGAGACACGCTATGCCTGGTTCTCGATCAGTTGTTTCTTGCCCTAAGCCACCAGCGGGTCATCCCCTTATATACACGGGCGGACGCCCTGCGGCTTACAGAGTCCCGGCCGGCTCATAAACAATGTCCGGCTCGGTGACTAGTTAAATCTACCTTATGATACAAGTAATATCCTTATAGCGGTTTACTACAACTGGCCTTGAGTCGCCAGCGGGCCTTAAGCCCATCTTCAACCGTCATCTTCATGCTTTGGCCTTGGGCTTCTCTCTGATGATTCTCTTTGCATAACCTGGCCCCTCCTAGGCGGCTTACACAAATAGTCATATCCCCAACAGTTTGCGATGAGAAATTATAACACAGAAGGTTACTATAGTAAGTTTGTGTGCGATTCTATTCGCACAAAAAACTTTGAAAAATGCAAACTAGTTGCTTGCGTATAAACAATTATCAAAAAGTAATGACATCGACCTTCTTCAAGCCAATCAACATGTGTTCAAAAAACAAAAAAATGTCAAAAGTTACAAAACAAAGACCTCGATATTAACTAGATGGGATGGGTCACTACAAAGGTTTATTATAATAAACCTTTGCAGTTACCCATCCAACTAGTTAATATTTACCACAGCATGTTGATGCCTCTCCATGATAGCATGCCAAGTTTCATGAATTTCAGATGAGTTTTGGATTTGCTAGAATTTTAAAACCAGGAATCTCAATGTTTGCGGCCGACTGACGGTGGCAAGGTTTTTGACAATCATTCCCATTTCTTGCATGGGACCTAAGCATGCAACCAAGGACACAGATTTAAATTTTCAACCAATTTATATGCATTAGAGCATGTGCATGTAGTTCAAATTTGAATTATGCACATAAATGCATCGAAAACTCAATTAATGCATAAAAGTGTCCAAACCAACCCCGAAAAATCCCCAAAATTGACACAACACTCCTATTGTTATATGTTGACACTAGAAATTTTTTGAAAGCAATAAGAGGCAGCGGATATTGTTTCGTCCCCAAAGGTGGGACGTTCCCTACCGAAACCATCAAGCTTGTTGTGAGAACCTTTGGTTTGTGAGAAGCATGTCCGCAAACCTGACCCAAATGGGACAATATTTTTACCACGGCATGTTGATGCCGCTCCATGATAGCATGCCAAGTTTCATGAATTTCAGACGAGTTTTGGATTTACTAGAATTTTAAAACAAGGAATCTCAATGTTTGCGGCCGAGTGACGGTGGCAGAGTGTTTGACATTTATTCCCATTTCTTGCATGGGACCTAAGCATGCAACCAAGGACACAAATTTGAATTTTCAACCAAATTTTATGCATTAGAGCATGTGCATGTATCTCAAATTTGAATTGTGCTCATAAATGCATTAAAAACGCAATTAATGCATAAAAATGTCCAAACGAACATTGAAAAATCCCAAAAATTGACACAACACTCCTATTGTTCTATGTTGACATTAGAAATTTCTTGAAAGCAATAAGAGGCAGCGTATATCGTTTCGTCCCCAAAGGTGGGACATACCATATCGAAACCACCAGGCTTGTTGTGAGAGCCTTTGGTTTGTGAGAAGCAGATCCCCAAACCTGCCCCAAATGGGATAATATTTTTACCACGACATGTTGATGCCGCTCCATGATAGCATGCCAAGTTTCATGAATTTCAGACGAGTTTTGGATTTACTAGAATTTAAAAAACAGGAATCTCAATGTTTGCGGCCGAGTGACGGTGGCAGGGTGTTTGCCATTCATTCCCATTTCTTGCATGGGACCTAAGCATGCAACCAAGGACACAGATTTGAATTTTCATCCAATTTATATGCATTAGAGCATGTGCATGTAGTTCAAATTTGAATTGTGCTCATAAATGCATTGAAAACACAATTAATGCATAAAAATGTCAAAACGAACATTGAAAAATCCCAAAATATCCTGGAGCACCATTGGTGTATAGTACACCTATGGCTTATGCGAGAAGGTGCGTCGGCTACAGTCCACAGCCGGCATGTCAAGCACACTAGCTCGCTCCCCAAATAGCATTTCACTGTTCAATCGTTGCCGGTATAAGATGGGGACGTGGACCCGCATCGTGAGTGTTGGGGAACGTTGCAGAAAATAAAAAAATTCCTACGTTCACCAAGATGAATCTATGGAGGCATCTAGCAACGAGAGAGGGGAGTGCATCTACATACCCTTGTAGTACGCATGTGGAAGCGTTCAAGAGAACGAGGTTGAGGGAGTCATACTCGTCGTGATCCAAATCACCGGAGATCCTAGCGCCGAACGTACGGCACCTCAGCGTTCAACACACATACGATTGGGAAGACGTCTCCTCCTTCTTGATCCAGCAAGGGGGAAGGAGAGGTTGATGAAGATCCAGCAGCACGACGGCGTGATGGTGGATGCAGCACGATCACGGCAGGGCTTCGCCAAGCTTCTGCGAGAGGGAGAGGTGTAGCAGGGGAGAGGTAGGCACCAAGACTTGGGCTGCGGTTGCCCTCCCTCCCCCTCTTTATATAGGCCCCTGGGGGGGCGGCGGCCAGGGGGGGCTTGCCACCCAAAGCAAGTGGAGGCGCCCCCCACCCTAGGGTTTCCAACCCTAGGCGCGGGGGGGGGGCAAGGGGGGACGCACCAGCCCACCAGGGGCTGGTTCCCCTCCCCACTTCAGCCCATGGGGCCCTCCGGGATAGGTGGCCCCACCCGGTGGACCCCCGGGACCCTTTCGATGGTCCCGGTACAATACCGGTGACCCCCGAAACTTTCCCGATGGCCGAAACTGCACTTCCTATATATAATTCTTCACCTCCGGACCATTCCGGAACTCCTCGTGACGTTCGGGATCTCATCCGGGACTCCAAACAACTTTCGGGTTACTGCATACTCATATCTCTACAACCCTAGCGTCACCGAACCTTAAGTGTGTAGACCCTACGGGTTCGGGAGACATGCAGACATGACCGAGATGCCTCTCCGGTCAATAACCAACAGCGGGATCTGGATACCCATGTTGGCTCCCACATACTCCTCGATGATCTCATCGGATGAACCACGATGTCAAGGATTCAATCAATCCCGTATACAATTCCCTTTGTCAATCGGTACGTTACTTGCCCGAGACTCGATCATCGGTATCCCAATACCTCGTTCAATCTCGTTACCGGCAAGTCACTTTACTCGTACCGTAATGCATGATCCCGTGACTAGACACTTGGTCACATTGAGCTCATTATGATGATGCATTACCGAGTGGGCCCAGAGATACCTCTCCGTCGTACGGAGTGACAAATCCCAGTCTCGATTCGTGCCAACCCAACAGACACTTTCGGAGATACCCGTAGTGCACCTTTATAGTCACCCAGTTACGTTGTGACGTTTGTCGCACCCAAAGCACTCCTACGGTATCCGGGAGTTGCACAATCTCATGGTCTAAGGAAATGATACTTGACATTTGGAAAAGCTCTAGCGAAACGAACTACACGATCTTTGTGCTATGCTTAGGATTGGGTCCTGTCCATCACATCATTCTCCTAATGATGTGATCCCGTTATCAATGACATCCAATGTCCATAGTCAGGAAACCATGACTATCCGTTGATCAACGAGATAGTCAACTAGAGGCTCACTAGGGACTTGTTGTGGTCTATGTATTCACACATGTATTACGATTTCCCATAATACAATTATAGCATGAACAATAGACAATTATCATGAACAAAGAAATATAATAATAACCATTTTATTATTGCCTCTAGGGCACCACTTGCACTAGAGTCAATAATCTAGTTACATTGTGATGTATCGAACACCCATTGTGTTCCGGTGTTGATCATGTTTTGCTCTAGGGAGAGGTTTAGTCAACGGATCTGCTAAAGGTCCGTATGTACTTTACAAATAGCTATATCTCCATCTTGAACATTTTCACGGATGGAATTGAAGCGACGCTTGATGTGGCTGGTCTTCTTGTGAAACCTGGGCTCCTTGGCAAGTGCAATAGCTCCAGTGTTGTCACAGAAGAGTGTGATCGGCCCCGACGTATTGGTTATGACTCCTAGGTCGGTGATGAACTCCTTCACCCAGATAGCTTCATGTGCTGCCTCCGAGGCTGCCATGTACTCCGCTTCACATGTAGATCCCGCCACGACGCTCTGCTTGCAACTGCACCAGCTTACTGCCCCACCATTCAAAATATACACGTATCCGGTTTGTGACTTAGAGTCATCCAGATCTGTGTCGAAGCTAGCATCGACGTAACCCTTTATGACGAGCTCTTCGTCACCTCCATATACGAGAAACATATCCTTAGTACTTTTCAGGTACTTAAGGATGTTCTTGACCGCTGTCCAGTGTTCCATGCCGGGATTACTTTGGTACCTTCCTACCAAACTTACGGCAAGGTTTATATCAGGTCTGGTACAGGTCATGGCATACATGATAGACCCTATGGCTGAGGCATAGGGGACGACACTCATCTTTTCTCTATCTTCTGCCGTGGTTGGGCATTGAGCCAAGCTCAGTTTCACACCTTGCAACACAGGCAAGAACCCCTTCTTGGACTGATCCATATTGAACTTCTTCAATATCTTATCAAGGTATGTGCTTTGTGAAAGACCTATGAGGCGTCTCGATCTATCTCTATAGATCTTGATGCCTAATATGTAAGCAGCTTCTCCAAGGTCCTTCATTGAAAAACACTTATTCAAGTAGGCCTTAATGATGTCCAAAAGTTCTATATCATTTCCCATCAAAAGTATGTCATCCACATATAATATGAGAAATGCTACAGAGCTCCCACTCACTTTCTTGTAAACGCAGGCTTCTCCATAAGTCTGCATAAACCCAAACGCTTTGATCATCTCATTAAAGCGAATGTTCCAACTCCGAGATGCTTGCACCAACCCATAGATGGAGCGCTGGAGATTGCATACCTTGTTAGCATTCTTAGGGTCGACAAAACCTTCCAGCTGCATCATATACAGTTCTTCCTTAAGGTGACCGTTAAGGAATGCCGTTTTGACGTCCATTTGCCATATCTCATAATCATAGTATGCGGCAATTGCTAACATGATTCGGACGGACTTCAGATTCGCTACGGGAGAGAATGTCTCATTGTAGTCAATCCCTTGAACTTGTCGATAACCCTTAGCGACAAGTCGAGCTTTATATATGGTAACATTACCATCTGCGTCCGTCTTTTTCTTAAAGATCCATTTGTTTTCTATCGCTCGCCGATCATCGGGCAAGTCTGTCAAAGTCCACACTTTGTTTTCATACATGGATCCTATCTCGGATTGCATGGCTTCAAGCCATTTGTTGGAATCTGGGCCCGCCATCGCTTCTTCATAGTTCGAAGGTTCACCGTTGTCTAACAACATGATTTCCAAGACAGGGTTGCCGTACCACTCTGGTGTGGAACGCGTCCTTGTGGACCTTTGAAGTTCTGTAGGAGCTTGATCCAAAGTATCTTGATCATCATTAACCTCCTCTCTGGTCGGTGCAGGCACCACAGGAACATCTTCCTGAGTTGCGCTACTTACCGTTTCAAGAGGTAGTACTTCATCAAGATCTACTTTCCTCCCACTTAATTCTTTCGAGAGAAACTCTTTCTCCAGAAAGGACCCGTTCTTGGCAACAAAGATCTTGCCCTCGGATCTTAAGTAGAAGGTATACCCAATGGTTTCCTTAGGGTATCCTATGAAGACGCATTTTTCCGACTTGGGTTCGAGCTTCTCAGGTTGAAGTTTCTCGACATAAGCATCGCATCCCCAAACTTTTAGAAATGACAGCTTAGGTTTCTTCCCAAACCATAATTCATACGGTGTCGTCTCAACAGATTTAGATGGTGCCCTATTTAAAGTGAATGTAGCTGTCTCTAGAGCGTATCCCCAAAATGATAGCGGTAAATCGGTAAGTGACATCATAGATCGCACCATATCCAATAAAATGCGATTACGACGTTCGGACACACCATTTCGCTGAGGTGTTCCAGGTGGCGTGAGTTGTGAAACGATTCCACATTTCCTTAAGTGTGTACCAAATTCATGACTTAAATATTCACCCCCACCATCTGATCGTAAGAACTTTATCTTTCGGTCACGTTGATTCTCTACCTCTGTAAGTGCATCTAGTTCCACCCCTAGTTGGTTTTGGAGTATTGACGACAAATTTGGTTGAGGGACTAATGCGTTTGTGAGAATTGCAGGATAACGCAGGTAGTGTCCCTCATTGATTCGCTTTACCTACCGGAGATGACCCCTAAAAATGTATGAAGACATTGACGACAATGGTGGTATGTGAAGATATTCATATTGAAGACTATGACATGAGAAGACATTGAGTGAAGACTATGGAGCGCGAAGACTGTGTGGTTTCCTTGTTTCCTTTTCTTCTTTGTTGAGTCATAGGAACCACCATACTGTTAAGTGGGGTCCAAGTGAACAAAGTCGGAATGACTGAAGTGATGCTCAACCCAAATCCTATGTCTTCGAGCGAAGACAATGAGAGCAAATCTTATCCAGAGCTGGATGAGTCAACTTTGCTTGTAGCCCAAGTAAAGTTGCCGTGTGTGTTTGAAATCTGACCGTTGGAACACATGTCAGTTCCTTAGTGACTCACGGTCATTTTGGACATATCAGGTTGGGTTGCCTTGTGGCTATAAATAGCCCACCCCCTACACCATAAATTGGTGGCTGCTCAGAGTTAGTGCACGGCTTTTGTCGTTTGAGAGCAACCCACCTCGAAGCCTTTGAGAGAGAGAAATCCTTGCGAGGACAAAGCACAAACACCCAGAGCCAAAGAGTGTTAGGCATCACTGAAGTCTTTCTGTCTGTGTGACCTGAAGACTTATTACACTTGAGGACTGTGAATCCTCTAGCCGGTTAGGCGTCGCGTTCTGAGCATCCAAGAGTCATTGTGGATCGCCGGTGAACGAAGTCTGTGAAGGTTCGGAAGTCTACCTTGAAGACTTACCAGAGTGATTGGGCGAGGACTATGTGTCCTTAGCTCAAGGGGAATAAGGTGAAGACACGGTCTTCTGAGTTGAATCTCAGCCTCCCTAACCAGACATACAGTTGTCACAGCAACTGGAACTGGTCCAACAAATCCTGTGTCTTCAACAAGTGACTGGTTCTATCATCTCCCTCCCTTTATTTGAGTTTGTCTTCGTGAAGTCATTGCCTATCTGTCGTACCTGTTTGACTTCATTGCTTGACTACTATCGTTGATTGGCTTCATACTATCTTCCATCCTGATCCTTACTACTAAGCTGCTACTAGTCTTTGTACTTCCACATCATTGCATACTTGACTATGGTTTGCTTGTTGTAGTTTATCTTCCGCTGCATATCAATTAGGTCATTTCTATTGTTTGTCTTCAAAACTTCCATGTTTTGAAGACTTTCATAAAAATCGCCTATTCACCCCCCCTCTAGTCGATACTAGCACTTTCAATTGGTATCAGAGCAAGGTACTCCCTTGTTCTGTGTGATTCGGTTTAACCACCTGGAGTTTTAGCTATGTCGACTGCAGGGATAATCAAAGTCTCTGCTGCTTGCCCCGTGTTTGATGGAACTGAATATCCCTACTGGAAGAATAAGATGCGCATGCATCTTGAAGCCATTGATGTCGACCTCTAGTATGTCGTCAAGAACGGCGTTCCCAAAATAGGTGAAGGTGTCACCCCTGCTGATGTCAAGAAGTTCATTCAACTGGACTCTACTGCCAAGAACATCATCTGTGGTCATCTGACCAAAGGACAGTATGGTCGTGTGAGTGCTCTGGAAACGCCGAAGCTAGTCTGGGACTGGCTATCCAAGGTCAACGAAGGCGTCTCAACCCAGAGAGATCAAAGGATCAGTGTTCTTCGTAACCTCTTCAACCGCTTCAAGAGAAACGATAATGAAAATTTCCAGCTCACGTTCGATCGCCTCACCGACATCACAAATGAGCTTCATGCTCTCGGCGCAACTGAGATTACCAAGCATGAAATCGTCAAGACACTACTGAGATCACTTGACAGCTCCTTTGACACCCTTGCCCTCATGATACAAGAACGTATTGACTTCAAGACACTCGATCCGTCTGATATACTTGAGAGGCTCAACACACATGAGTTCCAGCTTTCTGAGAAAAGAGATATCTATGGTCCCAACTATGGCCGAACTCGCGCTTTAAAGGCAAAAGTTGTTTCCTCATCTGAAGAAGAATCTGACTGCAGTTCTGATGATCCTGAAGACATTGGAAAGGAACTTGCCATGCTTGTGAAGAAGTTCCAGAAATTCACCAAGAAGAAAGGCTTCAGAAAGTCTTCATGATCCAGCTCAAGGAATGATGAAGCTTCCACCCATGACCACAAGAAGAGAACCTGCCACAAGTGCAAGAAACCTGGTCACTACATATCTGAGTGTCCACAGTGGGACAATGAGAAGAAGAAGAAGAAGAACAAAGAATATGATTCTGATGACAAGAAGAAGAAGAAGAAATCCTCAAAGTCTTCTTCTAAGTCTTCTTCCAAGTCTTCATCACACAAGAAGAGCTCATCTAGCAAGGCTCGTGCCTTTGTTGGCAAGGAAATGGATTCAGAGGAGGAGTCTGCTTCTGAGGAGGCAGAGGTGGAGTCTGGAGAGGAGTCCGACCCTGGCGTTGCAAGTCTGGCTCTAGCCACAGCTTATGTTGCCAAGTCCATCTTCAACACTGAAGACAATGACTTCCACACCAACGCTGAAGCTGATGATGAAGACGGTCCTACTCCCACCTACTGCTTCATGGCACGTGGTGCAAAGGTAAAATCACGTGATGCTTACTTTCAAACATCAAGTGAAGATGACTCTGATTGTGAATCCAAACCCAGCTACAAAACACTTGCTAAAATTGCAACTGAACAACAAAAGGCTATGGAACATACTCAAAAACTGTTAGACAAAAGCGATGACCTGTTGGACGCGGAAATGACACATTCACAGTCCTTAGTTGAAGACATAAAAAATCTTCATGCTAAGTACCAAGAACTTGAAAGTCGTCATGAAACGCTCTCAACCACTTATGAAAAGCTCTCCTATGATTACCTTCAAAGGAAGCAAGAGCTTGAGAAATTGAGAGCGGCTCGTGAAGATCTTCAAGAAGAGAATGAGTCACTTCGCGCTCAACAGATCAGTTCCGCTCAGGATGGATTTGAACCACCATGTCTAAAATGCATTGAGCGTGATAACGCTACCTCTGTTGCTGAATGTTCCACTGCTGCTGTTATCGCGTTGTCTTCAACTACTGATGTGGCAACTAACCCCTCTGCGGAGGATACCACTACTATCGCTGATGAAAATGCTAGGTTGAAGACATTGCTTGAAACAGGGATGTATAAAAGTCTGAAAGGACATCAGACACTTTGCGATGTCCTCAAAAAGCATATTCTGAACCGAAACCCTAGGAAGAGGGTGTTGGGTTCGAGAGGAAAATGAATGTTGATGGTTCCTACTGGAAGCCTGAGCAGTATCCCAAAACCACCTGGGTTGCTGCAAAGGAACCTTCAATGGATCCATCCACCTTATCTGGCTTTACCTGTGCTAATCCTATTATCATTGATGAATCCTTTGATGCAAACTATAAACTATTTAAGAATCAGAATGGTGAAGTGTTTGCCAGGTATATTGGTACTAACTGCAGGAATGGACCACCTATGAAGAAGATCTGGGTACCTAAGCAGTGTATTGAGAATCTGAAAGTGCTAGTATCGACTAGAGGGGGTGAATAGGCGATTTTTATGAAAGTCTTCAAAACTTAGAAGTTTCGAAGACAAACAACAGAAATGACCTAGTTGATATGCAGCGGAAGATAAACTACAACAAGCAAGCCATAGTCAAGTAAGCAATATCATTAACGTACAAAGACTAATAGCAGCTAGGTAGTAAGGATCAGGATGGAAGATAGTATGAAGCCAATCAACAATAGTAGTCAAACACTAAAGTCAAACAGATAAGACAGATAAGCAATGACTTCACGAAGACAAACTCAAAGTAAAGGAGGGAAGGGATAGAACCAGTCACTTGTTGAAGACACAGGATTTGTTGGACCAGTTCCAGTTGCTGTGAAAACTGTACATCTGGTTAGGGAGGCTGAGATTCAACTCAGAAGACCGTGTCTTCACCTTATTCCCCTTGAGCTAAGGACACCTAGTCCTCGCCCAATCAATCTGGTAAGTCTTCAAGGTAGACTTCCGAACCTTCACAGACTTCGTTCACCCGGCAATCCACAATGACTCTTGGATGCTCAGAACGCGACGCCTAACCGGCTGGAGGATTCACAGTCCTCAAGTGTAATAAGTCTTCAGGTCACACAGACAGAAAGACTTCAGTGATGCCTAACACTCTTTGGCTCTGGGTGTTTGGGCTTTGTCGTCGCAAGGATTTCTCTCTCTCAAATGCTTCGAGGTGGGTTGCTCTCAAACGACAAAAGCCGTGCACTAACTCTAAGCAGCCACCAATTTATGGTGTAGGGGGTGGGCTATTTATAGCCACAAGGCAACCCGACCTGATTTGTCCGAAATGACCCTGGGTCACTAAGGAACTGACACGTGTTCCAACGGTCAGATTTCAAACACACGCGGCAACTTTACTTGGGCTACAATCAAAGCTGACTCATCCAGCTCTGGATAAGATTTTCTCTCATTGTCTTCGCTCGAAGACATAGGATTTGGGTTGAGCATCACTTCAGTCACTCTGACTTAGTTCACTTGGACCCCACTTAACAGTACGGTGGTTCCTATGACTCAACAAAGAAGAAAAGGAAACAACGAAACCACACAGTCTTCGCGCTGCATAGTCTTCACGCAATGTCTTCTCATGTCATAGTCTTCAATATGAATATCTTCTCATACCACCATTGTCTTCAATGTCTTCATACATTTTTAGGGGTCATCTCCGGTAGGTAAACCGAATCAATGAGGGACACTACCTGCGTTATCCTGCAATTCTCACAAACGCATTAGTCCCTCAACCAACTTTGTCGTCAATACTCCAAAACCAACTAGGGGTGGCACTAGATGCACTTACAATCTCCCCCTTTTTGGTGATTGATGACAAACTGGTTGAAGTTTTCAACGGGGATAAAGTATGTGAAATTGTAAAGGATAAGAAATTGTCTTCATAAGTAGCAAGGGCTCCCCCTGAAGATGTGCATATAAGTAATTTTGCTTTTGGAATGCAAATGCACATGGCAGGTTGTACTTGTGGAGATCCAATTCAACTTATGAAGATAATTCATCATGCATGAAATGATATAGCAAATAGGATGACATGCATAATGACAAATGGACGTCTGCAGGATGATCTAAGTGCGCAAGTTATCATCACACATGCGGAATTTATCATCACATCACAGTAAAGCAAATAAGTAGCAGACGACCATCAAGTTTAGGTGTTACAACTCAAAGAACCAAATGTTTTTTAAGCAAGAGTTGTAAGCACGAGGCAAAATATAATGCAACCGCCCATATGAACCTGCTTGAAGACTGTCAACTCATACGCTTCTCCCCCTTTTGTCAGTAAGGACCAAAAAGATTTGAAGACATAGAGCATCTACTCGTCCTCATGAGTAGGTGAAGCAGCAGGGTTATCTTCGTTGGTTGGCGGTGCAGACAAACTTGGTGCAGTGTCGATGCGTGCAGTAGTAGGAGGTGGTGAAGTAGCATCATCTTCGTCATCGATCACTCTGGCATTGACAGTTGCCGCGGAGGAAGAATATTCAGAGTCTTCAAGAGATGGAGTGCGACGTAGGACAACAGTCCGTGGAGGAGTGGAGTCAAACTGGAATCTTTCATTGAAGCCATCGTCTTGAAGATCTGCTTCAGCACTAAGGAGGGTCAAGCTCTTCCATGATCGCCGGCAAGTTTCATGAGCAACAAAGGCATTCTTGGTGGCAAGGTTACGAATGCGATTGACATCCACCAAGAGGCTTTGCATCTGTCTTTTGAGCCAAAAGTGATGTTTATCCTGTTTCTAATGAAGGGCCACAAGAAGTTCTCGGTCATTGAGAACGCGAGAACGCTTCCGAGGCCTTTGGGCAATGGTGCTTTCAGTGGCTTCAGTAGGTGCTCGTTGAGGCAGACGAGTATTTCCAGCCAATGGATAGATTCGTGTTGCTGCTTGAACACCTTCAATGGGTTGAGTGAAGCTTTGGTGCTCGGCATTCTGAAGACAAAGAGGCTTCTTGGCAGGGTCAGAGTATATGGCTTCAACTGACATATCAACCTCTGGTAAAAAGATCAGATGATTGCGAGCAAATGGTTGATAGTTGACAGATGAGTGTCGCTTGATGAGGCGCATGACCCATGGAGCATAAAACTTCAGACCAAACAGATCAGATCTAGAAGCAGCAAGTTGCCTGATGAAGAATTCTTGAGTATTGAAGCTGATTCCATTGAGAATGTAGAAGACCAAAGTCTTCATAGCTCCTTCAAGCTTGGCCGCTCATGAATGTCCTTTGATAGGCCATAGAGTTCGCTTGATAATATGATATATTGTGCGTGGCAGATACTCAAGGTCTTCAACAAAGAACTCTGTTGGATATTCAGCGTCAGATGGCAAGGGCTTCATCATGCTCAACATCTGGCTCATGTTGGGTTCTGGCTTATGGAAGATGCTCTCCGATGCATTGCGGTGTAGCTGACAATCAGGCTCATATAGCTCGCCAGGAGTGGCTAGCCCTGTAAGGTCAATGATGTCAAGAGCTTTGGCTTCATGATGAACGTTTCCGGTCATCCATTCAAGGACCCATGTCTTGATATCTCTGTTGTAGCCGCGAATGTGTAGAGTAGCATAGAATTGAAGCAATAGCTCTTCATTCCAGTGTTCTTTGTTTGTCACAAAGTTGAGCCGACCAGCATCGCGAAAGCAATCAAGTGCTTCTTCTAAGCACGGCAGTCCAGCAATGGCTTCATTGTCAAGGCGCATATGAGGGAAAATGCGCCCTTGATCATATAGAACGCAGGAGTAATAGCTTCTCTGCTGATAGCTCCAGAACCGATCTGATGATATCCTTGGCTTTGAGTAAGGGTTCTTGGCGCTGCCAAAGAAGGTATTGTGGCTTTTGAAGCCATTAGCATTGAAGGACCCTGGTGAGTTTGCAGTACCTGGAAACCTTGGCAGTCTTGGCTTGGGCTTCTGGACCTGAGGCCTATGCTCAACATGATAATCAAATTGAGGTCCAGAGGCAGTAGGCGGAGGTACCAGAATGGGCCATTGAACAGTGGTTAGCTGACCATGGCTGTATGCTTGCTCAACTGTATGGGGCCTTGGTGGCGGAACTAGAGCAGAGGCAACAGCTGAGGCTTCAGGCTGCACAACAGGTGCTTCAAGAGTAGTTGCCTCATTAGCTTCAGGTGCAGTGGCCTCATTAGCTTCAGGCACACTGGTTGGTTCAAGCTCCACATTAGTGTCAGCCATGACAACGTCATCGACTTCATTGTCGTTGGTGGTGGAAGCTTCAACATTTTCAACCTCCTCTTGATGAACAGGAGGGTCGGGCACTGGCACGTTCACATCAGGAACAACTTCTTCAATAACTGGGGGAGTAGAGACACGTACGTCTTCTTGATTCTCTTCGGCTGATGCAGCCGGAATGTCTTTAGCAGCTTGGGCTTCAGACATGGAGACATTCACAGTTGGAGTGGGTTCAGAAAATACTTGACGTGCAACAGGTTGGCGTTGCACTTCTCCTTCTGGAACGCTCGACAGAGGGACTTGAGGCCTTTGTCCTTTGCGAAGCCTGCGAAGTGCTGGCAATGCCTTTGGAGATGGAGTTGGCTGGGCCTCAAAGTCTTCATCTTCTTCTTGCACGGGTGGTGTAGCTTGTTGTTGTTGTTGGGGAGTACTTGGGGAGTCTTGTTGCTGTGGGTGATCAGCCCACGATGCATCCTGAGCAATTGGCGTCAGAGGATGACCAATGCTGATGAGTTCGTTGTTCGTAAGAATAGGCGATGATACCACATTGTGTTCGATCTGAGGAAGAACTTCATCATCTTCAACATTGTCATCATGACCAATGTCTTCAGCAGCGGTGGGTTCAGTTGCTGGTATATCTTCAGCTTCATGAGCCTCTGTGGAAGCAGGCTCATGAACTATCATCCTTCTTTCTTGATGTTCTGACGCAGGGCGAACTACTGAAATGGGTTCAACAACTAAGGGCTCTGTGGGAGCAGCCCTAGTCTTCTTGGTCTTGCGCTTCTTCTTGGAGGGAGCGGCATCAGAGGCTTCAGTATTCTTCCTCTTTCTGGCTTCAGCCTCGGCAGCCCTCGTCTTCTTCTGTTCTGAAGCGGTTGTGGTGACCTTTGGCTTCGAGCCAGTCATGCTGCTTGGGAAGATAATGCGAGGGGCTTCTTGGCTTGAAGGTGTAGGCTGGTCAACAGGAAGCTTCTTCTTTTTCTTTGCCGCCATCCTGGGGTCAATGCCAGAATGGCCAAGTGACTTGCGCTTCTCAGCCTCATTGTAGGCAAGCACACACTTATCAGCCAAACTCTTCATGCGCTCACGAGAGCCTTGAGCTTCTTGGCGCTTCTTCAGAAAAGCTTCTTTAAGCTCATGCAGCATGACCTTGAAGTTTTTGACGTCTTGAACACTGAGCTTCGCCACATGCTTCTTGAATTGAGCCTTCTCATAATCAATTTTGTTCTTCGGCTCAACGATGCACTGAGCAAGAGCTAGCTCAGAAGCAATGGCGCCATTGAAAGAGACGCTGAGGCCAATGGGAAGCTGCAAACCTTCAGAGCTTAGATTGGGGGTGTCGAACCACTCATCAATGAAGTTATGGATGATTTCCACATCAAAGAGAGGCAAGTTGTTGAAGATTTCTGCTTCTTCCTTGCTCTTTATCAGTTGCTCAAGGGCATCATCAACAAGATCTTCATCAGTGGACAGATCGATGGGTTCTTCGCACAGAATGGTGGCAGGAGTCAAGGCTTGATCAGTATGCCTGACAAGTTGCTTTTTCTTCTCTGTCTTCTTGGAGATGCGGGATTGATCTTCAGACTGCACACTGGCTTCAGGAGGTGCAGTGGCGAGAGGCTTCGCGTGTAAAGCTTTTGGAGGTGCTGATTTAGAAGCCTTTAGCTTCTTTTGCTTCTGTGGCTTCGGAGGAGGAGCTGGGGCTTCATCAGTGTCAGCATCATTATCAAAATGATCTACTCTGGAACCTTGAACCAAGATGTAGGTGATGAGGCCGTCAAGGTTGGAGAAGGGGGCGATGACATTGGGTTCTGCATCACGAGAGCCGTCAGCACGAGGAGCAGAGGGACCATGGTTGAAGTCTAGTCCCAATGACTTCTTGTTTTCCTTGGCCGAAGCCTTTGCGTGCTAGAAGTTTCGCTTGAAGAGAGCATCATCACGACACCAGAGTAATGATGTGGGATCGGCATTCTCAGGCTGAGGTCCACGGACCATGCAAGGATAGAAATCTTGTGCAATAGCTTCAGCTCTGTTCTTGGGTTGAAGGCCTCGATAGAGAATATCGCCCCAAGGACTCTTGATTGCATTCTTCTCTGCATATTCCTTGGTTATGAACTTGTACTTGAACCACTCTTCAGCCCAATAGCATCGAATCCATTGGATTCGTGTCTTGCGCTGATGATATGTCTCTTCAGGATCTGTCTTATAGAGCTCTGCTAGGTCATCAGGCAGATCTTTGGATGTTCCTTCTCGGCGCTGTCTGCCACCCTTCCTTGCTGATTTTTCTGCAGCCATGAACTTCAAATGGAATGGCTTCAATATGTTCAATGGCTTCAGAGACTTTCGCTTGCTGGTCAAGCAGGAACTGGCTTCAGGAGAATTGATATGATGATGTAAGTATTCTGTAAATGAATGCAGACTATGAGAACCAAGGGATTCTCCCACGGACATGTACCTGTGACAGCATTAGAGATGCGAGGGAAGGGGAAGAGGTCATATGCATTCTCAGAAGATTTTGAAGATAAATCAGTTTGAAGACATTGACCTCATGATGCGAAGACATTCACTTATATGAGGTGAGTTGGTTCCAGATTTGTACCAATCCGTGAATAAGTACAAGTGAGGAATCAAACTAGATAGGAAATCTAAGTGAATAGACTAGGCATTATGAGATGCAGACAGAATAGATCTAACATTGAGTAGGTAGAAACCACTTTCGGTAAATAGGATGAATCTATGAAGATCAAAAAGGTGGTAAAAATAGAGTTATAATTACCGCATGAAGAACTGCTAGATGGGATGAATAGGAGACCGAGCAGTTCAGCCCACCGTGCCCTAACTTGGCGACGGAGGACACCTATGGTGACGGCGGAGAGGACGATGTCCGCGGCCGGCGTGAGGACGGCGTCGGAGAAGTCACGGCATCTAAGCGCTTCGTCGTCGGCGTCGTCGAGAGCTAGCGGTGGCGCTAGGGTTTTGACGAGGTGGAGAGGTGGAAGAAGGATTTCTTTACCGCAGGGGACAAGTATTTATAAGTAGGTGAGCGGCACATCACAATTACGCTGGTGCCCCTGGTGGTTCACATCTGAGGGGCACGTGGCAAGCATGCAACATACTCAGAGTTATCCCACGTTCCCACGCCCGCCAGGCATGTCGGAGAGTTGTTCCGGCTTCTCCGGATTTCAATAATAAGGATAAGTCATTTAAAACAAATTTAATGTTTGTCTCTTTGCCTTCTGCTGACAAGGACACAGAGAAGACATTTGACAGTTTCAATAGAATGCATATGATTTGGACAGATAGAGTTTGAGATAGAAAGCATAGAGAGGTTAGGGTCCGATCACATTCACTTAGTTCAAAAGATTCAACTTTAAGACATAGCTATAAGTGAATGCTGTAGAGGACAGAACACTAGTATATATATATATGCAATCAAATCATCATAGCGCAGAAAATCATGAAGGTAAATTGAAACTAAAGACAAACCAAATGCGAAGTCTTTGCAAAAGTAACGCCATGAGTGAAACACTTCAAACAGAGAAATTTGGTGGTGGCGTTACCCACCGTATAGGAAGTATTAGACCCAGACACGGCGCACAATTATCGTGGCACTCCGAAGTCAAATTCCATGTTAATGTATTCACACTCAGAGTGTAAATCTTCATTGATTGAAGATATACATTACTTTGTGTGTTGCACATCTAAGTCATCAACATGCATAAGTGTTAGGATGTGTGTCTGATCACAGGACATTAGAGGATTCCAAGATATTTAGCTCACACCGTAACTTGCAAAACCTTTTCTCATCCAAGGGCTTTGTGAAGATATCTGCAAGTTGCTCTTCAGTGTTGCCGTGAATGATATCGATATCTTTCTTCATGACATGATCTCTGAGAAAGTGATGACGAATTTCAATGTGCTTTGTCTTCGAGTGTTGGACTGGATTGTTGGCTTTCTCGATGGCATTCTCATTGTCGCAGAAGAGAGGTACTTGTTTCAGGTTGATGCCATAGTCCTTGAGAGTTTGCTTCATCCATAGAAGCTGAGCACAACAGGATCCAGCAGCAATGTATTCACATTCAGCAGTTGAGAGTGATACACAATTCCGCTTCTTTGAAGACCAACAGACAAGTGATCGACCAAGGAAATGACATGTGCCTGATGTAGACTTGCGATCCACCTTGTCACCAGCATAATTAGCATCCGAGAATCCAACCAAATCAAATTTTGAGCCCTTGGGATACCATAATCTGAGTGTTGGGGTGTAAGCCAAATATCGAAGAATTCGCATCACAGCTAAGTGATGCGATTCCTTTGGTGCCGCTTGGAATCGAGCACACATGCAAACACTAAGCATAATATCTGGCCTAGATGCACATAGATAAAGTAAAGAACCAATCATGGAGCGGTATACCTTTCGATCGAACTCTTTACCATTGTCGTCGGGACCAAGGTGGTGTTTGGCTGGCATTGGCGTCGTATAACCTTTGCAGTCTTCCATTCCAAACTTCTTCAGACAATCTTTGAGGTATTTTTCTTGAGATATGAAGATGCCATTGCTTTGCTGACGAATTTGAAGACCAAGGAAGAACTTCAGTTCTCCCATCATGGACATCTGATATTGCTCTTGCATCATGTATCCAAACTCATCACTATACTTCTGGTTGGTGCAGCCGAAGATAATGTCATCCACATATATTTGGCACACAAACAGTTCGCCATCATATGTCTTCGTGAAGAGTGTGGGATCGAGGGATCCTGGTTTGAAGCCTTTGCTCTTCAGGAAGTCTTTGATCGTATCATACCATGCGCGAGGAGCTTGTTTGAGGCCATACAGTGCTTTGTTTAGCTTGTACACCATATCAGGATGTTTTGGATCTTCAAAGCTAGGTGGTTGAGCGACATATACTTCTTCTTCAATCTTGCCATTGAGAAATGCACTCTTCACATCCATTTGATATAGCAAGATGTTGTGATGATTAGCATAGGCTAGCAGTATGCGAATAGCTTCAAGCCTAGCAACAGGAGCAAATCTTTCATCGAAGTCAATTCCTTCAACTTGAGTATATCATTGAGCCACAAGACGTGCTTTGTTTCTGACGAGTTGACCATGCTCATCTTGCTTGTTTCGATATATCCATTTCGTTCCAATAATGTTATGCTTGCGAGGGTTAGGTCGCTTGACAAGTTCCCAAACATTATTCAGCTTGAACAGTTGAAGTTCTTCTTGCATGGCTTGAATCCATTCAGGTTCCATAAAAGCTTCAGCAACTTTCTTGGGTTCTGAGATTGACACAAATGAAAAGTGCCCACAGAAGTTTGCTAACTGTGTTTCTCTTGAGCGAGTAAGCGGACCAGGCACATTGATGCTGTCAATTATCTTCTTGATTTGTACTTCATTTGCAACACGAGGATGAACAGACGAAGACTTTGCTCTTGCTGATCATTGTCATCATTGGGAGGATTGTCTTCGGTCTGAGCATTGTCTTCAGGTTGATTTGGTGCAGAGATGATAAGTTCCTCTTCAGGCTGTGCTTCAGAAGACATGATTTCACCAGTTCCCATCAGCTTGATAGATTCGCTTGGAGGAGCTTCATCTAGTGTACTTGGCAGGAGTTCTCTTTGTGAACCATTGGTTTCATCAAATCTCACATCCACAGTTTCGACGATCTTGTAGAGAAAGAGGTTGAAAACTCTGTAGGAGTGTGAGTCCTTTCCATAGCCAAGCATGAAGCCTTCGTGAGCCTTAGGTGCAAATTTTGACTTGTGATGGGGATCCTTGATCCAGCATCTAGCTCCAAATACTCTGAAGTAACTGACATTTGGCTTCTTGCCAGTAAGGAGCTCATAGGATGTTTTGTTCAGAAGCTTATGGATGTAGACACGGTTGATGATGTGACAGGCTATATCAATAGCTTCAGGCCAGAACTTTCTTGGTGTCTTGTATTCATCTAGCATTGTTTGAGCCATCTCAATGAGGGTTCTGTTTTTGCGCTCAATAATGCCATTTTGCTGAGGTGTGTATGGAGCAGAGAACTCATGAGTGATTCCCATTGTATCCAGATACAGATCAAGTCCTGTGTTCTTGAATTCAGTGCCATTGTGACTTCTGATATGCTTGATCTTCATGCCATAATTGTTCATTGCTCGATTGGCGAAGCGCCTGAAGACATCTTGCACTTCAGTCTTGTTAAGAATTATATGAACCCATGTGTATCTTGAGTAGTCATCAACAATGACGAAGCCATAGAGACATGCAGTTGTTGTGAGGGTGGAGTAGTGAGTAGGTCCAAATAAGTCCATGTGTAGCAGCTCGAAGGGTTGAGACGTTGTCATGATTGTCTTCGGGAGGTGCTTTGCCCTTGTCATCTTTCCAGCTTCACAGACACCACAGAGATGATCCTTCTTGAACTTGACATCCTCGATGCCAATGACATGCTTCTTCTTGACGAGTGAGTGTAAGTTCCTCATGCCAGCATGTCCTAGCCTTCGATGCCAGAGCCAGCATTCTGAAGCTTTTGTGAGAAGACATACGGCAAGCTGTGGACCTGCTGAGAAATCTACCATGTATAGATCATCTTTCCTATATCCTTCAAAGACTAGAGACTTGTCAGATTCCATTAGTACAAGGCAACGATATTTTCCAAATAGCACAATCATGTTTAAGTCACAAAGCATTAAGACATACATTAAGTTGAACCCAAGGGATTCAACAAGCATCACTTTATCCATGTGTTAATCCCTAGAGATTGCAACTCTACCTAGACCCAATACCTTGCTTTTACCTGTGTCAGCAAATGTGATTTGACTCTTGTCGGATGGACGTAAGGTTGAGTCCATTAGAAGACTTCGATCACCAGTCATATGATTAGTGCATCCGCTGTCAATAATCCATTCTGAAGCTTTTGGTGACATGCCCTACAGTGCAGTTAGGAGGATAGGCTTCACAAGGTATGTTGTGAAGCATAAGCATTTGACGCACACTAGGATTATCACAGCTTAGATCAAGATTAGAACACCCAGTATGACAGATAAGAGATTCATATGTGGAATACATAGTAAGTCATTTTATTATGCGTCCCTTTATGTTTTAGGTCCCCAGCAATAATATCGGACGCCTTTGATTGCTGGCTGGAGACCACATTCTGCAGAAGAGAGTTAATTCTTCTTCACCACCCACATTTTCAGGGGTGGCTTAGAAGCAATGAGTCTAAGTGCAGCATCTGAGAATTTTGGCTTTGAAGCCCTAGCAAATAGCCTTGCAGGAGACGAATAATACTCATGTGAATAAGCAGAAAAGTTCTTAGTTCTATGAACATAGTGGTTTGAAGACACATGCTCATATTCATGAGTCTGAGTATGATTTCCCTGCAAAACATTGGCGTTAGGGTGATTCATGAGTCATGTGTTCGTATGAAGCCGTTGGACCATATGATGCCTTTGGTCTGGGGTTTGTCTTCTTCCCTGGTGGTGTCATGATGACATTCACTGGAAGATTCTCAAGGCAACTTTTGGGAACCCAGATCTTCTTCATACGAGGTCCATTCCTGCAGTTAGTACCAATATACATGGCAAACACCTCACCATTCTGATTTTTGAATAGTTTATAGTTTGCATCAAAGGATTCATCAATGATAATAGGATTAGCACAGGTAAATCCAGATAAAGTGGATGAATCCACTGAAGGTTCCTTTGCAGCAACCCAAGTGGTTTTGGGATACTGCTCAGGCTTCCAGTAGGAACCATCAGCATTCATTTTCCTCTCGAACCCAACACCCTCTTTCCTGGGGTTTCGGTTCAGAATCTGCTTTTTGAGGACATCGCAGAGTGTCTGATGTCCCTTCAAACTTTTGTACATCCCTGTTTCAAGCAATGTCTTCAACCTAGCATTTTCATCAACAATAGTAGTGGTATCCTCCGCAGAGGGGTTAGTAACCACATCAGTAGTTGAAGACAATGAAACAGCAGCAGCAGTGGAACATTCAGCAACATATGTAGAGTTATCATGCTCAATGCATTTTAGACATGGTGGTTCAAATCCATCCTGAGCGGAACTGATCTGTTGAGCGCGAAGTGACTCATTCTCTTTTTGAAGATCTTCATGAGTCGCTTTCAATTTCTCAAGCTCTTGCTTCCTTTGAAGATAATCATAGGAGAGCTTTTCATATGTGGTTGAGAGCGTCTCATGAAGACTTTCAAGTTCTTGGTACTTAGCATGAAGATTTTTTATGTCTTCTACTAAGGACTGTGAACGTGTCATTTCCGCGTCCAACAGGTCATCGCTTTTGTCTAATAGTTTTTGAGTATGTTCCATAGCCCTTTGTTGTTCAGTAGCAATTTTAGCAAGTGTTTTGTAGCTGGGTTTGGATTCACAATCAGAGTCATCTTCACTTGATGTTTGAAAGTAAGCATCGCGTGATTTTACCTTGGCACCACGTGCCATGAAGCAGTAGGTGGGAGCAGGATCGTCCATGTCATCAGCTTCAGTGTTGGTGTGGAAGTCATTGCCTTCAGTGTTGAAGATGGACTTGGCAACATAGGCTGTGGCTAGAGCCAGACTTGCAACGCCAGGGTCGGACTCCTCTCCAGAGTCCACCTCCGCCTCCTCAGAAGCAGACTCCTCCTCTGAATCCATTTCCTTGCCAACAAAGGCACGAGCCTTGCCTGATGAGCTCTTCTTGTGTGATGAAGACTTGGAAGAAGACTTTGAGGATTTCTTCTTCTTCTTGTCATCAGAATCATATTCCTTACTCTTCTTCTTCTTCTCATTGTCCCACTATGGACACTCAGATATGTAGTGAACAGGTTTCTTGCACTTGTGGCAGGTTCTCTTCTTGTGGTCATGGGTGGAAGCTTCATCATTCTTGGAGCTAGATCGTGAAGACTTTCTGAAGCCCTTCTTCTTGGCGAACCTCTGAAACTTCTTCACAAGCATGGAAAGTTCCTTTCCAATGTCTTCAGGATCATCAGAACCGCAGTCAGATTCTTCTTCAAATGAGGAAACCACTTTTGCCTTCAAGGCGCAAGTTCGGCCATAATTGGGACCATAGATATCTCTTTTCTCAGAAAGCTGGAACTCATGTGTGTTGAGCCTCTCAAGTATATCAGACGGATCGAGTGTCTTGAAGTCAGGACGTTCTTGTATGAGTAAACTTCAAGCGCGGTCCTAATTCTTTCCCAAAAGTGTCGGCTGGGTCCTAATTCTTTCAAAATGCACATCTGGGTCCTAAATCTTTCTAAGTTGTTCACCCGAGGTCCTAATTTCGACTGTCCGCCGCTGACCAGCTTGCGTGGCGCTTTGACCGCTGCCATGTCGACTCGAGGGCCCACGCGGGATAGTTCCCGCGGTTGGAGGTTGGTAATTTAAGCAGTTTGGCCCCTGGAGTTTGTCCTCTCTTCATTCCCCGGTCCCTAGGTCTTCTGCTTGCTCTCTCCCTCTCTCTGGAGCCGCGCCGTCGCCGCCATGTCCGCCGCCGCTAGCTCTTCTGCCGTGAAGCACCGCGGGAATAAGGCTGCCCAAGCGCCTGCTCCACCTCCGGCGTTAGCCCTTTTCTCGCCGCCCATCTCATCGCCGGCTGCCGCGGGTATGCTGCCGTTGGTACCATGCCCTAGCTGCCGCATTCGATCTACAATTCGTCTTGTGTCAAAATCGAAGGCAAATCCTGGCAGGATTTTCTACAAGTGCCCCAATCACCATGTAAGATCTTCTTCAAACCAATCGATTTGATGTTTCTGTGTTTCTTTTTGACTGAATTTTTTTTGCTCAATTTCTATCAGATTCAACCAAATCCTTGCCAACATTACTATTGGGAAGATGGACCAGACAACTATTTTGATTTTTTGGTGAGAGCTGGGTATGTCAGCCGTGGATTGAGCAGTTTAGATTCGGCTGGTGTCATTGCAAGTGAAGAAACAGAGGTGCAAGATGCTTGTGCAGGAGCAATGCATAGCACTGTCGAGATTGTGGCATATGCAGAAGCAATGCAGAAGATGAATGAGCTCATTTTTCTCTGTAGGAGTATTCTCAGTGCACTTGTTGTACTGATTGTAGTTGTGGTGTATGTAGGATTTAAGAAGTGATGTGTTAGTATGATGTATCCAGTGATCAATGCTTGTTGGTGTATCCAGATGTTGATGATTTACTGTTGCAATGAAATTGAACTAAAATTTGGCAGCATTTTGGTTGTTTTTCTGTACTTTGGCACCATTTTTTTACTAGCATTGACAACACAAATAAACAGTAATATGCAAGGCCATTCTTTTACTAACTGAACTTCAAAGCAGTCTGAAAGATAGATAGATGGACCCAACATTACAAGGTCTTGAAGTTGTGCAACAAAAGTATTACATTTCCATGGTTTGTGTGAAACCCAAAGCCACATCTTAGCATGAGGTTTCATTACAAACCACCTTGTTTCCTAAGCAAAAGAAAAACATCCTACACTGCTTCTTTCCATAACATCTTTGTAGCTCTTCACTTCTGAGTTGTTGGGGCTTTGTTCTCCTTAGTTTTTTTCACTTTCTTCCTTCTCTTCAAACCTAGTGTAGCAGTAGTGTGGCTTCTTGGAGCTGGCAGGGCATCTCTGCAGTTTGCAATGAACTGGCTTTCTGGTAGAGGAGCTGGCACTGCTGTTTGAGATTGTTGAGTAGCTATAGCCTACAAACCAACCAAACATGTATTTAGTAATGTAGGTGAATTTCTGGAAGAACAGATGACATTGCATTTATTAACATTGCATTTAAATAAAAAGCTCTCACTTGGTCCTGTAAAATCTCAATCATAGTAGATGAAGCAAGATCATAATTCATAGAAGAAGATATCATATTAGATGTACTTCTGCCCACTTGTGGACATGCCTTTTTCTGCAAAAAAATTAAGAAATGTTGTTGACTATTGCAATTTTAGTTTTCAACGGCATTTAAGGGAAACATTTAAGGGAAATGCACCTTGCAACTGGGCCTTCTCTTGACTGGTAGTTTAGTTCTTTGTTGTGATTCTGGAAGCACAACCTGAATTGGCACATGTTTTGTTGTTTGCACATGTTCTGTTGCTTCCTCTTCTGCTGCTGGATATTGTTCTGCTGCTGGATCTTGTTCTGCTCCTGCCTCATGTGCTGCTGTTGGTTGTCCTCTACCTAGTTCAGGGCACTTTCTTTTGTTGTGTCCTGGTTGATTGCACACACTGCAGTGTCCAATAATGCCATGTCTGCTCATCCTAGTTCCATTGTCCTCCTCTAGTGGGTTCTTCTTTCTCTTCTTTCCAGGCCTACCAACTTTCTTCTCATAGTGTGGTGGCAGCATTTGAGGCCCATTAGTTTTAGGCCACACTCTAGGATCACTACATGGCATTATGATCTTGCCATAAGCAGCTCTGAAAGCATCTATGCTGTAGCACTTGTTGACAACATCCTCTGGTTTAATTCTTTCATGTCTTAAACATGCAACTCCATGTCTACATGGAATTCCAGAGAGCTGCCATGCCCTACAAGAACACTCCTCCTTCTGTATGTTCACATCATACTCCCCAACCATGCCTTTAACATGAAATATGTGTTGTCCAGCTGGTAATGCAGTGCAGTTGTTGGACATGTTAATATTTTTGTCCAGTTTTTTTCTAATTTTTGGACAAATTTGACCACACATCTCCTCAGATTCCAGATTCTTGCTATAAAACCTAGTCATTAATTGGTCCTTGATCTTCTTAAGACAAGTAACTATAGGCATTTCTCTGGCATCAAGTATATACCTATGAAATAACTACAGTTAGATAATGCTACAGTACTGACAATATGAAATCACTTCACAGCTGAAATGCTACAGTACTGACAACTTACTTGTTGAACACTTCACAGCTGTTGTTAAGAAGCAAATCACACTTTGGGAGTTCATGGAAATAGGCCTTGCACCACTGCCTTGGGTCAATTGCATCCAAGTACTCATAGGCCCCCTGGTCCAACTCTTTCATCTCTTGCATGTACTTCTTCCAGTCTGCCTCATGTGTAGCTCTTGCAATTTGCCACAATTTATTCTTGAATACATCACCTTTCTAGTTTTTTGCAAAGTTTTGATGCAGATGCCTCACACAAAATCTATGTTGTGCATCAGGAAACATTGCATTGACAGCATTGATCAAGCCCTACATACATTGTAGAACAAACAAATGAAATGCTACAGTATGATAATATGAAATGCAACAGTATGAAATGCTACAGTATGAAATGCTACAATGTTCTTACTACCTTCTGCCTATCACTCATCAATGTCCATGGTGCTGTGTTTTGTATGTTCAGATCCTCCTTCAATGTGTTCAAAAACCACTTCCATGTGACAGTATCTTCCACTTCTACTATGGCAATTGCAATGGGAAAGATACAATTGTTAGGATCAACTCCAACAGCTGTCAGCATCACTCCACCATACTTGTTCTTAATGTGACACCCATCAATGCATATAATGGGCCTACAAGCTAGCAGAAAACCCCTTTTGCATGCATCTAAGGACATGTAGCAGTTATCAAACTTTCCATTGTTTGCATGCACAAGCATGGTACTGCCAGGATTTGATCTTCTGATTTCAGCTGCAAAGTCCCACAGTAAATTATACTGCTCAAGTTCATCTCCATGAATTATCTTTAGTGCAATCCTCCTTGCTCTAGCTAGCTTACTTCTAGTAGGTTGCATGTTGTAGTCCAATTGAACAAGTCTGCCAAAGTTTTGCAGTGTCATCTTCTCATCTGCTCTAAATGTTTCCACATACTTGCCAGCCAAATATCTTGCTATAAATTGCTTGAGTGCCCACTCTCTTTCACATGTATGCTCACCCACATACTTCTTCACAACCCATGCTTTGGTCCTGCTGTCAGGTGCAGCAAATAAGAACCAGGGACAATCTCCAACACAACCTGCCCTTATCCTCTGCTTATCATTCTTTATGTAATGAATTTGCACTCTTTGCTTCACAATGTACTCCTGAATTGCTGCTCTTAGTTCAATGACAGACAAGAACACCATGCCTATGTGAAAATTGACTTCTTTCATGTTCTCAGGCCTCCACCTTTTCAGCTTCACTTTCTTTTTCATTTTTTTCCTTCCCTGTGCATCTACTACTTCCACTTCCTCTGCTGAATCACTATCTTCAAGCTCTGAACCTTGTAGCTCCTGCAGTTCATCTGTATCATAGTCACTGTCCTGCTCCCATTCAGATTTCTTCTTTTTTTTCTTCTCAAATTTTTCATCAACCCATTCTTCATATAGATCATCATCATCTTTGCCTACTTCATTGTCAGAGTCTACCCAGTCTGAATCCCATTCACTGTCATCACTATCACTGTCATTGTCATTTTCATTGGGGATTTCTTCTTGTACCACAAGTTTCCTCCTGCTTCTTCTAAGCTCATGTCCAACATTTAGTCCCACTGGTGGAACACTGCTACTCCCTTCATTGCTGCTGCCTGCATGACATTGGTTCAATCTGCCTTTGTGAGCTTTCACCTTAAACCTGGGACTTCCTCTTATTCCACTGCTAAACCCATGAGATTTAGGGCTTAGTACAAGAGGTAGCTCAGGTGTACCACTAACATGAATATCATCCATTACATTGTCAAAGGCCATATCTTTGTGATCAACAAACAACTGAAACAACTGGAATTTTGGAACAACTGCTGTCATGTGCAAAGTGTCAGTGTCACAGTCCACAATCCGCAGTCCGTCGGCTAAATTCTTTCCAGGCAGTAACCAGTAAATAACATGCTTAGATTGGTCACTATATCCCAGTTGCTGCATAAAATCAGTGAGCCAGAGAGGAGACCATGTATCTACTTCGCAACCATCGAACAGAGCAACTTTACCATCGACATACGTCTTCGATCGGCCAAATCCGCAGAAAAATCCACCATAGTTGATTTCTACGGTAAAAACCTCCTCTTGTGCTCCTAGGTATCGAGGGATTCAGTCAAATACTACCATCGATTCGAGCTAAATCGAAATCCACGGAAAAAGAGGATCGAGGGTTAGGGTTATGGGCAACACACTGACCGTATCGTGGAGGAGGATCTCCAGGTCGCCGATGCACGGGCGCCATCCTAGCGGCGCCGCCGCCGGACAAGCGCCTACGATGGCCGCCTGCCTCTTCTCACCGGACCGCCGCCGTCGATCTCCCCTGTTTCGCCAGAGCAGAGAGAGGTGGGGAAGAGGAGAGGAAAGGACTACGGCTGTGGAGAGATTAGGGTTGGGGGGCTCTTTTGAAAAAATGCACGGCTGGTCGTTATCCCTCGTGGGCCCTCGAGTCGACGTGGCAGCGGTCAACGCGCCACGCGAGCTGGTCAGCGGCGGACAGTCGAAATTAGGACCTCGGGTGAACAACTTAGAAAGATTTAGGACCCAGATGTGCATTTTGAAAGAATTAGGACCCAGTCGACACTTTTGGGAAAGAATTAGGACCGCGCTTGCATTTTACTCTTCTTGTATCATGAGGGCAAGGGTGTCAAAGGTGCTGTCAAGTGATCTCAGCAGTGTCTTGACGATTTCATGCTTGGTGATCTCAGTGGCGCCAAGAGCTTGAAGCTCATTTGTGATGTCAGTTAGACGATCAAACGTGAGCTGGACATTTTCATTGTTGTTTCTCTTGAAGCGATTGAAGAGGTTGCGAAGAACACTGATCCTTTGATCTCTCTGTGTTGAGACGCCTTCATTAACCTTGGATAGCCAGTCCCAGACTAGCTTTGACGTTTCCAGAGCACTCACACGGGCATACTGTCCTTTGGTCAGATGACCACATATGATGTTCTTTGCAGTAGAGTCCAGTTGAATGAACTTCTTGACATTAGTGGGGGTGACACCTTCACCAGTTTTGGGAACGCCGTTCTTGACGACATACTAGAGATCGACATCAATGGCTTCAAGATGCATGCGCATCTTATTCTTCCAATAGGGATATTCAGTTCCATCGAACACCAGACAAGCAGCGGAGACTTTGATTATCCCTGCAGTCTACATAGCTGAAACTCCAGGTGGTTAAACCGAATCACACAGAACAAGGGAGTACCTTTCTCTGATACCAATTGAAAGTGCTAGTATCGACTAGAGGGGGGTGAATAGGCGATTTTTATGAAAGTCTTCAAAACTTAGAAGTTTCGAAGACAAACAACAGAAATGACCTAGTTGATATGCAGCGGAAGATAAACTACAACAAGCAAGCCATAGTCAAGTAAGCAATATCATTAATGTACGAAGACTAATAGCAGCTAGGTAGTAAGGATCGGGATGGAAGATAGTATGAAGCCAATCAACAATAGTAGTCAAACACTGAAGTCAAACAGATAAGACAGATAAGCAATGACTTCACGAAGACAAACTCAAAGTAAAGGAGGGAAGGGATAGAACCAGTCACTTGTTGAAGACACAGGATTTGTTGGACCAGTTCTAGTTGCTGTGACAACTGTACATCTGGTTAGGGAGGCTGAGATTCAACTCAGAAGACCGTGTCTTCACCTTATTCCCCTTGAGCTAAGGACACCTAGTACTCGCCCAATCACTCTGGTAAGTCTTCAAGGTAGACTTCCAAACCTCCACAGACTTCGTTCACCCGGAAATCCACAATGACCCTTGGATGCTCAGAACGCGACGCCTAACCGGCTGGAGGATTCACAGTCCTCAAGTGTAATAAGTCTTCAGGTCACACAGACAGAAAGACTTCACTAATGCCTAACACTCTTTGGCTCTGGGTGTTTGGGCTTTGTCCTCGCAAGGATTTCTCTCTCTCAAATGCTTCGAGGTGGGTTGCTCTCAAACGACAAAAGCCGTGCACTAACTCTGAGCAGCCACCAATTTATAGTGTAGGGGGTGGGCTATTTATAACCATAAGGCAACCCGGCCCGATTTGTCCGAAATGACCCTGGGTCACTAAGGAACTGACACGTGTTCCAACGGTCAGATTTCAAACACACGCGGCAACTTTACTTGGGCTACAAGCAAAGCTGACTCATCCAGCTCTGGATAAGATTTGCTCTCATTGTCTTCGCTCGAAGACATAGGATTTGGGTTGAGCATCACTTCAGTCACTCTGACTTAGTTCACTTGGACCCCACTTAACAGTACGGTGGTTCCTATGACTCAACAAAGAAGAAAAGGAAACAACGAAACCACACAGTCTTCGCGCTCCATAGTCTTCACGCAATGTCTTCTCATGTCATAGTCTTCAATATGAATATCTTCTCATACCACCATTGTCTTCAATGTCTTCATACATTTTTAGGGGTCATCTCCGGTAGGTAAACCGAATCAATGAGGGACACTACCTACGTTATCCTGCAATTCTCACAAATGCATTAGTCCCTCAACCAACTTTGTCGTCAATACTCCAAAACCAACTAGGGGTGGCACTAGATGCACTTACAGAATCTTCCTGTGAATGTCATCATGACACCACCAACGAAGAAGGCAAACCCCAGACCTATGGCTTCATATGGCCCAAAGGCTTCATACAGATACAGGACTCACCTGAGTCACCCTAACTCCAATGTTTTGCAGGGAAACCATACTTAGACTTATGAATATGAGCGTGTGTCTTCAAACCGCTATGTTCATAGAACTAAGAACTTTTCTGCTTATTCATATGAGTATCATTCATCTCCTGCAAGGCTATTTGCTAGGGCTCCAAAGCCAAAATTCTCAGATGCTGCACTTAGACTCATTGCTTCTAAGCCACCCCTGAAGATGTGGGTGGTGAAGAAGAATTAACTTTCTTTTGCAGGGAAAGGTCTCCATCCTGTAATCAAAGGCGTCCAATGCTATTGCTCGGGACCTAAAACACATTAAGGGATGCATGATAAAATGATCTTGCTATGAATTTCACATGTGAATTGCTTATCAGTCACACTATGAGTCCTAACCTTGATCTATGTTGTGATAATCCTAGTGTGCGTCAAATGCTTATGCTTCACAACACTCTTTGTGAAGCCTATCCTCCTAATTGCACTGTAGGGTATGACACCCCATGCTTCAGAATGGATTATGGATAGCGGATGCACTAATCATATGACTGGTGATCGAAGTCTTCTCATGGACTCAACCTTACGTCCATCAGACAAGAGTCACATCACATTTGCTGACACTGGTAAAAGAAAGGTATTGGGTCTAGGTAGAGTTGCAATCTCAAAGGATCAACACATGGATAAAGTGATGCTTGTTGAATCCCTTGGTTTCAACTTAATGTCTGTCTCAATGCTTTGTGACTTGAACATGATTGTGCTATTCGGAAAATACCGTTGCCTTGTACTAATGGAATCTGACAAGTCTCTAGTCTTTGAAGGGTATCGGAAAGATGATCTATACATGGTAGATTTCTTAGCAGGTCCACAGCTTGTCGTATGTCTTCTTGCAAAAGCTTCAGAATGCTGGCTCTGGCATCGGAGGCTAGGGCATGCTGGCATGAGGAACTTACACACACTCGTCAAGAATAAGCATGTCATAGGCATCAAGGGTGTCAAGTTCAAGAAGGATCATTTGTGTGGTGCCTGCGAAGCTGGAAAGATGACTAGGGCCAAGCACCCCTCGAAGACAATCATGACAACATCTCAACCCTTCAAGCTGTTACACATGGACTTATTTGGACCTACTCACTACTCCACCCTCACAACAACAGCTTGTCTCTATGGCTTCGTCATTGTTGATGACTACTCAAGATATACATGGGTGCACATAATTCTCTACAAAACTAAAGTGCAAGATGTCTTCAGACGATTCGCCAATCGAGCCATGAACAATTATGGCGTCAAGATCAAGCATATCAGAAGTGACAACAGCACTGAGTTCAAGAACACCGGACTTGATCTTTATCTGGATCCAATGGGAATCACTCATGAGTTCTCTGCTCCATACACACCTCAGCAAAATGGCATCGTAGAGCGCAAGAACATAACCCTCATTGAGTTGGCTCGAACAATGCTCGACGAGTACAAGACACCAAGAAAGTTCTGGCCTGAAGCTATTGATACATCATGTCACATCATCAACCGTGTTTACATCCATAAGCTTCTGAACAAAACATCCTATGAGCTCCTTACTGGCAAGAAGCCAAATGTCAGCTACTTCAGAGTATTTGGAGCTAGATGCTGGATCAAGGATCCCCATCACAAGTCAAAATTTGCACCTAAAGCTCACGAAGGCTTCATGCTCGGTTCTGGAAAGGACTCGCACTCTTATAGAGTCTTCAACCTCTATCTCTACAAAATCGTCGAAACTATGGACGTGCGATTTGATGAAACCAATGGTTCACAAAGAGAGCTCCTGCCAAGTACACTAGATGAAGCTCCACCCAGCAAATCTATCAAGCTGATGGGAACTGGTGAAATCATGCCTTTTGAAGCACAGCCTGAAGAGGAACTTATCATTTCTACACCTAACCAACCTGAAGACAATGCTCAGACTGAAGACAATCCTCCCAATGATGACAATGATCAGCAAGAGCAAGGTCTTCGTCCAGTTCATCCTCGAGTTGCAAATGAAGTACAAATTGAGAAGATAATTGATAGCATCAATGCACCTGATCCACTTACTCGCTCAAGAGCAACACAGTTAGCAAATTTCTGTGGGCACTTTTCCTTTGTGTCTATCAGAACCCATGAAAGTTGCTAAAGCCTTTATGGAACCTGAATGGATACAAGCTATGCAAGAAGAACTTCAACAGTTCAAGGTGAACAATGTTTGGGAACTTGTCAAGTGTCCTGACCCTCGCAAGCATAACATTATTGGCACAAAATG
Organism: Triticum aestivum; assembly: GCF_018294505.1. Classification (NCBI taxonomy): domain Eukaryota; kingdom Viridiplantae; phylum Streptophyta; class Magnoliopsida; order Poales; family Poaceae; genus Triticum; species Triticum aestivum. The sequence goes on from NC_057810.1 coordinate 150,983,661, forward strand.
GATATATCGAAACAAGCAAGATGAGCATGGTCAAGTCGTCAGAAACAAAGCATGTCTTGTGGCTCAAGGATATACTCAAGTTGAAGGAATTGACTTCGATGAAACATTTGCTCCTGTGGCTAGGCTTGAAGCTATTCGCATACTGGTAGCCTATGCTAACCACCACAACATCTTGCTATATCAAATGGATGTGAAGAGTGCATTTCTCAACGGCAAGATTGAAGAAGAAGTATACGTAGCTCAACCACCTGGCTTTGAAGATCCGAAACATCCTGATATGGTGTACAAGCTAAACAAAGCACTGTATGGCCTCAAACAAGCTCCTCGTGCTTGGTATGATACGATCAAAGACTTCCTGAAGAGCAAAGGCTTCAAACCTGGATCCCTCGATCCCACACTCTTCACGAAGACATATGATGATGAACTGTTTGTGTGCCAAATTTATGTGGATGACATTATCTTCGCCTGCACTAACCAGAAGTATAGTGATGAGTTTGGATACATGATGCAAGAGCAATATCAGATGTCCATGATGGGTGAGCTGAAGTTCTTCCTTGGTCTTCAAATTCGTCAGCAAAGGAATGGCATCTTCATATCTCAAGAAAAATACCTCAAAGATTGTCTGAAGAAGTTTGGAATGGAAGATTGCAAAGGTTACACGACACCAATGCCAGCCAAACACCATCTGGGTTCCAATGACAATGGTAAAGAGTTCGATCAAAAGGTATACCGCTCCATGATTGGTTCTTTACTTTATCTATGTGCATCTAGGCCAGATATTATGCTTAGTGTTCGCATGTGTGCTCGATTCCAAGCTGCACCAAAGGAATCGCATCACTTAGCTGTGAAGCAAATTCTTCGATATTTGGCTTACACCCCAACACTCGGATTATGGTATCCAAAGGGCTCAAATTTTGATTTGGTTGGATTATCGGATGCTGATTATACTGGTGACAAGGTGGATTGCAAGTCTACACCACGCACATATCACTTTCTGGGACGATCACTTGTCTGTTGGTCTTCAAAGAAGCAGAAGTGTATATCACCTCTCAACTGCTAAATCTGAATACATTGCTGCTGGATCTTGTTGCGCTCAGCTTCTATGGATGAAGCAATCTCTCAAGGACTATGGCATCAATCTGCAACAAGTACCTCTCTTCTGCGACAACGAAAGTGCCATCAAGATTGCCAACAATCCAGTCCAGCACTCGAAGACAAAGCACATTGAAATTCATCATCACTTTCTCAGAGAACATGTCATGAAGAAAGATATTGACATCATTCACGTCAACACTGAAGAGCAACTGGCAGATATCTTCACAAAGCCCTTGGATGAGAAAAGGTTTTGCAAGTTACGGTGTGAGCTAAATATCTTGGAATCCTCAAATGTCCTGTGATCAGGCACACATCCTAACACTTATGCATGTTGATGACTTAGATGTGCAACACACGAAGTAAAGTATATCTTCAATCAATGAAGACTTACATTCTGAGTGTGAATACATTAACGTGGAATTTGACTTTGGAGTGCCACGATAATTGTGCGCTGTGTCTGGGTCTAATACTTCCTATACGGTGGGTAACGCCACCACAAAATTTCTCTGTTTGAAGTGTTTCACTCATGGCGTTATTTTTGCAATGTCTTCGCATTTGGTTTGTCTTCTATTTCAATGTATCTTCATGATTCTCTTCACTCTGTTGATTTGATTGCTTTCTGATATATATACTAGTGTTCTGTCCTCTACAGCATTCACTTATAGCTATGTCTTCCTAGTTGAATCTTTTGAACTAAGTGAATGTGATCGGACCCTAATCTCTCTATGCTTCCTATCTCAAGCTCTATCTGTCCAAATCATATGCATTCTATTGAAACTGTCGAATGTCTTCTCGGTGTCCTAGTCAGCAGAAGACACAGAGACAAACATTAAGTCTGTTTTAAATGATTCATCCTTATTGTTTGAAATTCGGAGAAACCGGAACGACCATCCGACAAACCTGGCGGGCGTGGGAACGTGGGACAACTCTGAGTATGTTGCATGCTTGCCACGTGCCCCTCAGATGTGAACCGCTAGGGGCACCTGCGTAATTGCGTTGTACCGCTCACTTCCTTATAAATACATGTCCCATGCGGTAAAGAAAACCTTCTTCCACCTCTCCACCTCGTCAAAACCCTAGTGCCACCGCTCGACGACGCCGGCGACGAAGTGCTTAGCTGTCGCAACTTCTCCGATGCCGTCCTCACTCCGGCCGCGGACATCGTCCTCTCCGCCGCCGCCGTAGATGTCCTCCGTCGCCAAGTTAGGGCACGGTGGATTGAACTACTCGGTCTCCTATTCATCCCGTCTAGCAGTTCTTCGTGTGGTAAATATAACTCTATTTTTACCATCTTTTTTATCTTCAAAGATTCATCATATTTACCAAAATTGGTTTCTGCTTATACAATGTTAGATCTATTCTGTCTGCATCTCATACTACCTAGTATATTCACTTAAACTTCATATCTAGTTTGATTCCTCACTTGTACTTATTCACGGATTCGTACAAATCTGGAACCAACTCTCAACATATAAGTGAATATCTTCGCATCATGAGGTCAATGTCTTCAAACTGATTTATCTTCAAAATCTTCCGAGAATGCATATGACCTCTTCCCCTTCCCTCGCATCTCTAATGTTGTCACAGGTACATGTCCGTGGGAGAATCCCTTGGTTCTCATAGTCTGCATTCGTTTGCAGAATTCTTACAGCATCACATTAACTCTCCCGAAGCCAGTTCCTGTTTGTCCAGCAAGAAAAAGCCTTTGAAGCCTTTGAACGTGTTGAAACCATTCAGTTTGAAGTTCATGGCTGCAGAGAAATCAGTAAGGAAGGGTGGCAGACAGCGTCATGGGGGAACATCAAAAGATTTGCATGATGACCTCGCAGAGCTTTACAAGACAGATCCTGAAGAGAATTATCATCAGCGCAAGACACGAATCCAATGGATTCAACGATATTGAGCTGAACAATGGTTCAAATACAAGTTCGTGACCCAGGAATACGCTGAGAAGAATGCCATCAAAAGTCCTTGGGTGATATTCTCTATCGAGGCCTTCAACCCAAGAACAGAGCTGAAGCTATTGCACAGGGTTTCTATCCTTGTATGGTCCGTGGACCTTAGCCTGAAAATGCCGACCCATCATCATTGCTCTGGTGTTGTGATGATACTCTCTTCAAGCGCAACTTCCAGCATGCAAAGGCATCGGCCAAGGGAAACAAGAAGTCATTGGGATTAGACTTCAACCCTGGCCCCTCTGCTCCCCGTGCTGATGACTCACGTGATGCAGAACCCAATGTCATCGGCCCCTTCTCCAACCTTGATGGCCTCATCACTTACATCTTGGTCCAAGGTGCCAAAGCGGATCATTCTGATAATGATGTTGACACTGATGAAGCCCCAGCTCCTCCTCCAAAGCCACAGAAGCTAAAGAAGATTAAGGCTTCAAGATCAGCTACTCCACCCAAGGCTTCACGTGCGAAGCCACTGGCCACTGCACCTCCTGAAGACAGTGTGCAGTCTGAAGATCTATCACGTATCTCTAAGGAGACGGAGAAGAAAAAGGAAATCGTCAAGCATACTGATCAGACCTTGACTCCTGCTGCCATTCTACGAGAAGAGCATATTGATCTGTCCAGCGATGAAGATCTTGCAGATGATGCCCTTGAGCAACTGATCAAGAGCAAGGAAGAAGCAGAGATCTTCAATAATTTGCCTCTCTTCGATGTGGCAATCATCCATAACTTCATTGATGAGTGGTTTGACACTCCAAATCTCAGCTTTGAAGATCTGCAACTTCCCGTTGGCCTCAGCGTCTCCTTCAATGGCGCCATTGCTTCTGAGCTAGCTCTTGCTCAACGCATCGTTGAACTGAAGCGCAAGATCGACTATGAGAAAGATCAGTTCAAGAAGCATGTGGCAAAGCTCAGCATGCAAGATGTCAAAAACTTCAAGATCATGCTGCACGAGCTCAAATAAGCCTTTCTCAATAAGCGCGAAGAAGCTCAAGGCTCTCGTGAGCGTATGAAGAGTCTGGCTGACAAGTGTGTGCTAGCCTACAATGAGGCTGAGAAGCGCAAGGCTCTTGGTCGTCCTGGGATTGACCCCAGAATGGCTGCAAAGAAGAAGAAGCTATCAACTGCCCAATCTGCACCTTCAAGGCAGGAAGCACCTCGCATAATATTCCCAAGCAGCATGACTGGCTCGAAGCCAAAGGTCATGTCAACCGCTTCAGAACTGAAGAAGACGAGGGCTGCCGAGGCTGAAGCCAGAAAAAGGAAAAATACAGAAGCCTCTGATGTTGCTCCCTCCAAGAAGAAGCGCAAAACCAAGAAGAATCAGGCTGCTCCCACAGAGCCCTTAGTTGTTGAACCTATCTCAGTGGTTCGCCCTGCATCTGAACACCAAGAACGATGGATGATAGTTCATGAGCCTGCTTTCACAGAGGCTCATGAAGCTGAAGACATTCCAGCAGTTGATCCCACCGCTGCTGAAGACATTGGTCACAATGACAATGTTGAAAATGATGAAGTTCTTCCTCAGATCGAACACAACTTGGTATCATCGCCTGTTCTCACGAACAGTGAACTCATCAGCATTGGTCGTCCTCTGACGCCAATTGCTCAGGATGCATCATGGGCTGATCACCCACAACAACAAGACTCCCCGAGTACTCCCCAACAACAACAACAAGTCACACCACCTGTGCAAGAAGAACAAGAAGACTTTGAGGCCCAACCAACTCCATCTCCAAAGGCGTCGCCAGCATTACGCAGGCTTCGCAAAGGACCAAGGCCTCAGGTCCCTCTTTCGAGCATTCCAGAAGGAGAAGTGCGCCACCCATCTGTTGCACGTCAAGTGTTTCCTGAAGCCACTCCGACTGCGAATGTCTCCGTGTCTGAAGCCAAAGCTGCTGGAGACAATCCGGCTGCACCAGCCGATGACAATCAAGGAGAAGAATGTGTCCCTACTCCCCCCATTATTGAAGAAGTTGTTCCTGATGTGAACGTGCCAGTGCTCGACCCTCCTGCTCATCAAGTGGAGGTTGAAAATCTTGAGGCTGCCACCACCAACACAAATGAAGCCACTAACGTAGTCATGGCTGAAGAGAATGTGGAGCCTGCACCAACCAATGTGCCAGAAGCCAATGATGCAACTACTCCTGAAGAATCTGTTGTGCAGCCTGACGCCTCTGTTGTTGCCACTGCTCCTGCTCCGCCACCACGGCCCTATACAATTGAGCAAGCATACAACTATGGTCAGCTAATCACTGTCAAATGGCCCGTTCTGGTACCTCCGCCTAATGCCTCTGGTCCTCAGTTTGATTATCACATTGAGCATAGGCCTCAGGTCCAGAAACCAAAGCCAAGACTGCTAAGGTTTCCAGGTACTACCACCTCAATAGGGTCCTTCAATGCAAATGGCTTCAAAAGCCACAACACCTTCTTTGACAGCGCAAAGAACCCCTACTCAAAGCCAAGAATATCATCTGATCATTTCTGGAGCTATCAGCAGCGAAGCTATTACTCCTGCGTTCTGTATGATCAAGGGTGCATTTTCCCTCATATGCGCTTCGACACTGAAGCCATTGCTGGACTGCCATGCTTAAAAGAAGCACTTGACTGCTTTCATGAGCAGGTCTGCTCAGCTTTGTGACAGACAAAGAACATTGGAATTAGGAACTTTTGCTTCAATTCTATGCTACCTTCCACATTCGCGGCTACAACAGGGATATAAAGACATGGGTTCTCGAGTGGATGATAGGAAATGTTCATCATGAAGCCAAAGCTCTTGACGTCATTGAGCTTACAGGCCTACCCACTCCCGGAGAGCTGTACGAACCTGATTGTCAACTTCACTGTAATGCACTGGAGAGCATCTTCCATAAGCCAGAGCCCAACATGAGCCAGATGTTGAGCATGATGAAGCCTCTGCCACCTGACGCTGAATACCCAAAGGAGTTCTTTGTTGATGACCTTGAGTATCTGCCTCGCACCATATATCATATCATCATGCGAACTCTATGGCCTATCAAAGGGCATTCACCTGCTGCAAAACTTGAAGGAGCCATGAAGACATTGGTCTTTTACATACTCAATGGCATAAGCTTCAATACACAAGAATTCTTCATCCGGCAACTGGCTGCGTCTGGATCTGACCTTTTTGGCCTGAAGTTCTATGCTCCATGGGTCATGCGTCTCATCAAGCTACACTCCGCTATCAACTATCAGCCCTCTGCTCGTAATCATCTGATCTTTCTACCAGAGGTTGATATGTCAGTTGAAGCCATATACCCTGAGCCTGCCAAGGAGCCTCTTTGTCTTCAAAATGCTGATCACCAAAGCTTATCTCAGCCCATGGAAGGAGTCCAAGCAGTAACTCGTGTCTATCCAATGGCTGGGAACACTCGTCTGCCTCATCGTGCGCAAACTGAAGCTACTGAGAGCACAATTGCACAAAGGCCTAAGAAGCGCTCTCGCGTACTAAATGACCGAGAACTTCTTGTGGCACTGCATCAGAAACAAGACAAGCATCACTTTTGGCTCAAGCGACAAATGCAAAGCCTCTTGGTGGATGTCAATCGCATTCGAAATCTTGCCACCAAGAATGCTTTTGTCACTCACGAGACCTGTCGGTGATCATGGAAGAGTTTGACATTGCTTAGTGCTGAAGCGGATCTTCAAGACGATGGCTTCACTGAATGATTCAAGTTTGACTCTACTCCTCCACGGAATGATGTCCTACGTCGAACTCCATCCCTTGAAGATTCTGACTATACTTCCCCCGCGGCAACTGTGAATGCCAAAGTGATCGATGATGAAGACGATGCTACTTCACCGCCCCCTACTTCTGCACGCATCGACACTGCACCAAGTACGTCTGCACCGCCAAACACCAACGACAACCCTGCTGCTTCACCTACTCCTCATGAGGACGAGTAGATGCTCTATGTCTTCAAACCTTTTTGGTCCTTACTGACAAAAGGGGGAGAAGCATATGAGTTTGATAGTCTTCAAGCGGGTTCATATGGGCGGTTGCTTTATATTTTGCCCAGTGTTTACAACTCTCACTTTTGATACATTTGGTTCTTTGAGTTGTAACACTTAAACTCGATGGTCGTCTGCTACTTATTTGCTTTTCTGTGATGCGATGATAAATTCCGCATGTGCGATGATAACTTCCGCACTTAGATCATTCTGCACACGTCCATTTTTCATTATGCATGTCATTCTCTTAGTTATATCATTTCATGCATGATGAATTATCTTCATAAGTTGAAGAGGATCTCCACAAATACAACCTGCCATGTGCATTTGCATTCGAAAAGCAAATTACTTATATGCACATATTCAGGGGGAGCCTTTGCCACTTATGAAGACAATACCCTATCCTTTACAATTTCACATACTTTATCCCCGTTGAAAACTTCAACCAGTTTGTCATCAATCACCAAAAAGGGGGAGATTGTAAGTGCATCTAGTGCCACCCCTAGTTGGTTTTGGAGTATTGACGACAAATTTGGTTGAGGGACTAATGCGTTTGTGAGAATTGCAGGATAACGCAGGTAGTGTCCCTCATTGATTCGGTTTACCTACCGGAGATGACCCCTAAAAATGTATGAAGACATTGACGACAATGGTGGTATGTGAAGATATTCATATTGAAGACTATGATATGAGAAGACATTGAGTGAAGACTATGGAGCGTGAAGACTGTGTGGTTTCGTTGTTTCCTTTTCTTCTTTGTTGAGTCATAGGAACCACCGTACTGTTAAGTGGGGTCCAAGTGAACAAAGTCGGAATGACTAAAGTGATGCTCAAAAAATCCTATGTCTTCGAGCGAAGACAATGAGAGCAAATCTTATCCAGAGCTGGATCAGTCAGCTTTGCTTGTAGCCCAAGTAAAGTTGTCGTGTGTGTTTGAAATCTGACCATTGGAACACGTGTCAGTTCCTTAGTGACCCAGGGTCATTTTGGACATATCAGGTCGGGTTGCCTTGTGGCTATAAATAGCCCACCCCCTACACCATAAATTGGTGGCTGCTCAGAGTTAGTGCACGGCTTTTGTCATTTGAGAGCAACCCACCTCGAAGCCTTTGAGAGAGAGAGAAATCCTTGCGAGGACAAAGCCCAAACACCCAGAGCCAAAGAGTGTTAGGCATCACTAAAATCTTTCTGTCTGTGTGACCTAAAGACTTATAACACTTGAGGACTGTGAATCCTCCAGCCGGTTAGGAAACGCGTTCTGAGCATCCAAGAGTCATTGTGGATCGCCGGTGAACAAAGTCTGTGAAGGTTCGGAAGTCTACCTTGAAGACTTACCAGAGTGATTGGGCGAGGACTGTGTGTCCTTAGCTCAAGGGGAATAAGGTGAAGACGCGGTCTTCTGAGTTGAATCTCAGCCTCCCTAACCAGACGTACAGTTGTCACAACAACTGGAACTGGTCCAACAAATCATGTGTCTTCAACAAGTGACTGGTTCTATCCTCTCCCTCCCTTTACTTGAGTTTGTCTTCACTAAGTCATTGCCTATCTGTCGTACCTGTTTGACTTCATTGCTTGACTACTATCGTTGATTGGCTTCATACTATCTTCCATCCTGATCCTTACTACTAAGTTGCTACTAGTCTTTGTACTTTCACATTATTGCATACTTGACTATGGTTTGCTTGTTGTAGTTTATCTTCCGCTGCATATCAATTAGGTCATTTCTATTGTTTGTCTTCAAAACTTCCATGTTTTGAAGACTTTCATAAAAATCGCCTATTCACCCCCCCTTCTAGTCGATACTAGCACTTTCAACCTCATTCTGAAATTCCTTGAACTTTTCAAAGGTCTCAGACTTGTGTTTCATCAAGTAGACATACCCATATCTACTCAAGTCATCAGTGAGAACATAACAATATCCTCCGCGAGTCTCAACGCTCATTGGACCACACACATCAGTATGTATGATTTCCAATAAGTTGGTTGCTCGCTCCATTGTTCCGGAGAACGGAGTCTTGGTCATTTTGCCCATGAGGCATGGTTCGCATGTGTCAAACGATTCATAATCTAGAGACTCTAAAAGTCCATCAGCATGGAGTTTCTTCATGCGCTTGACACCAATGTGACCAAGGCGGCAGTGCCACAAGTATGTGGGACTATTGTTATCAACTTTACATCTTTTGGTATTCACATTATGAATATGTGTAACATTACGCTCGAGATTCATTAAGAATAAACCATTCACCAGCGGGGCATGACCATAAAACATATCACTCATATAAATAGAACAACCATTATTCTCAGATTTAAATGAGTATCCATCTCGAATTAAACGAGATCTTGATACAATGTTCATGCTCAAAGCTGGTACTAAATAACAATCATTGAGGTTTAAAACTAATCCCGTAGGTAAATGTAGAGGTAGCGTGCCGACGGCGATCACATCGACCTTGGAACCATTCCCGACGCGCATCGTCACCTCGTCCTTCGCCAGTCTCCGCTTATTCTGCAGCTCCTACTTTGAGTTACAGATATGAGTAACTGCACCGGTATCAAATACCCAGGAGCTACTACGAGCACTGGTAAGGTACACATCAATTACATGTATATCACATATACCTTTGGTTTTGCCGGCCTTCTTGTCCGCTAAGTCCTTGGGGCAGTTCCGCTTCCAGTGACCACTTCCCTTGCAATAAAAGCACTCAGTCTCAGGCTTGGGTCCATTGTTTGACTTCTTCCCGGCAACTGGCTTACCGGATGCGGCAACTCCCTTGCCGTCCTTCTTGAAGTTCTTCTTACCCTTGCCTTTCTTGAACTTAGTGGTTTTATTCACCATCAACACTTGATGTTCCTTTTTGATCTCTACCTATGCTGATTTCAGCATTGAATATACCTCAGGAATGGTCTTTTCCATCCCCTGCATATTGAAGTTCATCACAAAGCTCTTGTAGCTTGGTGGAAGCGACTGAAGGATTCTGTCAATGACAGCGTCATCTGGGAGGTTCACTCCCAGCTGAGTCAAGCGGTTGTGCAACCCAGACATCTTGAGTATGTGCTCACTGACAGAACTATTTTCCTCCATCTTACAGCTAAAGAACTTGTCGGAGACTTCATATCTCTCGACCCGGGCATGAGCTTGGAAAACCATTTTCAGCTCTTCGAACATCTCATATGCTCTGTGTTGCTCAAAACGCTTTTGGAGCCCCGGTTCTAAGCTGTAAAGCATGCCGCACTGAACGAGGGAGTAATCATCAGCACGAGACTGCCAAGCGTTCATAACGTCTTGGTTCTCTGGGATTGGTGCTTCACCTAGCGGTGCTTCTAGGACATAATCTTTCTTGGCAGCTATGAGGATGATCCTCAGGTTCCGGACCCAGTCCGTATAGTTGCTGCCACCATCTTTCAGCTTGGGTTTCTCTAGGAACGCGTTGAAGTTGAGGTGGACATGAGCGTTGGCCATTTGATCTACAAGACATTTTGCAAAGGTTTTAGACTAAGTTCATGATAATTAAGTTCATCTAATCAAATTATTCAATGAACTCCCACTTAGACAGACATCCCTCTAGTCATCTAAGTGAAACATGATCCGAGTCAACTAGGCCGTGTCCGGTCATCACGTGAGACGGACTAGTTAACATCGGTGAACATCTTCATGTTGATCGTATCTTCTATACGACTCGTGCTCGACCTTTCGGTCTTCCGTGTTCCGAGGCCATGTCTGTACATGCTAGGCTCGTCAAGTCAACCTAAGTGTATTGCGTGTGTAAATCTGGCTTACACCAGTTGTATTCGAACGTTAGGATCTATCACACCCGATCATCACGTGGTGCTTCGAAACAACGAACCTTCACAACGGTGCACAGTTAGGGGGGACACTTTTCTTGAAATTATTTCGAGGGATCATCTTATTTAAGCTACTGTCGTTCTAAGCAAATAAGATGTAAAACATGATAAACATCACATGCAATCAAATAGTGACATGATATGGCCAATATCATATTGCTCCTTTGATCTCCATCTTCGGGGCGCCATGATCATCTTCGTCACCGGCATGACACCATGATCTCCATCATCATGATCTCCATCATCATGTCTTCATGAAGTTGTCACGCCAACGACTACTTCTACTTCTATGGCTAACACGTTTAGCAATAAAGTAAAGTAATTTACATGGCGTTCTTTAATGACACGCAGGTCATACAAAAAATAAAGACAACTCCTATGGCTCCTGCCGGTTGTCATACTCATCGACATGCAAGTCGTGATTCCTATTACAAGAACATGATCATCTCATACATCACATATATCATTCATCACATCCTTTGGCCATATCACATCACAAAACACTTGCTGCAAAAACAAGTTAGACGTCCTCTAATTGTTGTTGCAAGTTTTTACGTGGCTTCTATAGGTGTTCTAGCAAGAACATTTCTTACCTACGTAAAACCACACCGTGATATGCCAATTTCTATTTACCCTTAATAAGGACCCTTTTCATCGAATCCGCTCCAACTAAAGTGGGAGAGACAGACACCCGCTAGCCACCTTATGCAACTAGTGCATGTTAGTCGGTGGAACCTGTCTCACGTAAGCGTACGTGTAAGGTCGGTCCGGGCCGCTTCATCCCACGATGCCGCCAAAGCAAGATAAGACTAGTAGTGGCAAGAAAATTAACAACATCTACGCCCACAACTGCTTTGTGTTCTACTCGTGCATAGTAACTACGCATAGACCTAGCTCATGATGCCACTGTTGGGGAACATTGTAGAAAATAAAAAAATTCCTACGTTCGCCAAGATCAATCTATGGAGTCATCTAGCAACGAGAGAGAGGAGTGCATCTACATACCCTTGTAGATTGCATGCGGAAGCGTTCAAGAGAACGAGGTTGAGGGAGTCGTACTCGTCGTGATCCAAATGACCGGAGATCCTAGCGCCGAACGGACGGCACCTCCGCGTTCAACACATGTACGGTTGGGAAGACGTCTCCTCCTTGATCCAGCAAGGGGGAAGGAGAGGTTGATGAAGATCCAGCAGCACGACGGCGTGGTGGTGGATGCAGCACGATCACGGCAGGGCTTCGCCAAGCTTCTGCGAGAGGGAGAGGTGTAGCAGGGGAGAGGGAGGCGCCAAGACTTGGGGTGCGGCTGCCCTTCCTCCCCCCTCTTTATATAGTCCCCCTGGGGGGGCGCCGGCCCTAGGAGATGAGTTATCCAAGGGGGGGCGGCGGCCAGGGGGGTGGCTTGCCCCCCAAGGCAAGTGGAGGTGCACCCCCACCCTAGGGTTTCCAACCCTAGGCGCAGGGGGGCCCAAGGGGGGCGCACCAGCCCACCAGGGGCTGGTTCCCCTCCCCACTTCAGCCCACGGGGCCCTCCGGGATAGGTGGCCCCACCCGGTGGATCCTCGGGACCCTTCCGGTGGTCCTGGTATAATATCGGTGACCCCCGAAACTTTCTCGATGGCCGAAACTGCACTTCCTATATATAATTCTTCACCTCCGGACCATTTCAGAACTCCTCGTGACGTCCGGGATCTCATCCGGGACACCGAACAACTTTCGGGTTACTGCATACTCATATCTCTACAACCCTAGCGTCACCGAACCTTAAGTGTGTAGACCCTACGAGTTCGGGAGACATGCAGACATGACCGAGACGCCTCTCCGGTCAATAACCAACAGCGGGATCTGGATACCCATGTTGGCTCCCACATACTCCTCCATGATCTCATCGGATGAACCACGATGTCAAGGATTTAATCAATCCCGTATACAATTCCCTTTGTCAATCGGTACGTTACTTGCCCGAGACTCGATCGTCGGTATCCCAATACCTCGTTCAATCTCGTTACCGGTAAGTCACTTTACTCGTACCGTAATGCATGATCCCGTGACTAGACACTCGGTCACATTGAGCCCATTATGATGATGCATTACCGAGTGGGCCCAGAGATACCTCTCCGTCATACGGAGTGACAAATCCCAGTCTCGATTCGTGCCAACCCAACAGACACTTTCGGAGATACCCGTAGTTCACCTTTATAGTCACCCAGTTACGTTGTGACGTTTGGCACACCCAAAGCACTCCTACGGTATCCGGGAGTTGCACAATCTCATGGTCTAAGGAAATGATACTTGACATTTGGAAAAGCTCTAGCGAAACGAACTACACGATCTTTGTGCTATGCTTAGGATTGGGTCTTGTCCATCACATCATTCTCCTAATGATGTGATCCCGTTATCAATGACATCCAATGTCCATAGTCAGGAAACCATGACTATCCGTTGATCAACGAGCTAGTCAACTAGAGGCTCACTAGGGACTTGTTGTGGTCTATGTATTCACACATGTATTATGATTTTCGATAATACAATTATAGCATGAACAATAGACAATTATCATGAACAAAGAAATATAATAATAACCGTTTTATTATTGCCTCTAGGGCATATTTCCAACAGGATCCGCATCGTATGGGCAACTTCGGCGGCCCACTCAGTGAGAGCGCAGCCACAACCGCCATGCGCGTGCTAACAAGGTGCATGAGCTTGGTTGCAGTGTGCGTCCGGGCGGCCATGGCAGTCCAAACAGCCGTTGTTGCTTCTCAGGTGGCGGCAACAACATCTGCCTTGGGGATAGCGAGAGCGGCACAGCAGCTGTCCGTTTCACAGCGGCGGTCTTAGCCTTGATGGAAGCCGCCCACGCCCAGCTCATGGTGGTCACCGCACAAATCAAACGAAACTTCTCCGACAATGGTCGGCAACCCATGGCCGAAGAGTTGGCAATCGCTGAGAGCGTTCGAGCAGCCGTCCGTTCCTCCGCCGCATACCTTGCAACGATGGAGCTCGTCCAAGCCCAGATCACGGCCGCCCATGCCCAGCTCGTGGCGGCCTTTTCCAAAGAGATGGCAGACGCGGATGGCGAGATGCTTGCCGAATATGGTGTGATGGATGCCATGGAGCTCCTTCCCTAGGAGACCGTCGGGCACGAGCTGGACATGGAGGAGGCAGCGGAGATCGGCGAGCACCAGTCGTAGTAGTACTCTTTGTTTTGTTTAATTAAGAGTGCTGGTCTTTAATTTATTAGAGTAATGTTTAGGCCAGCTAGCTCTGTTTAATTGCTGAACTTGCTCGACTAAGAAGTGTGGGTGTGCTATAGTATCCTTTGTGTACCCAAATTATGCAATGACGTGGATGAGCACTGTAACCAGGGAAATTGGAACCAAAATTTTTGACGTTCAAACTCATCGCACATGGGTTAAGTTATCTGAACCGTTTGTGATGTTCACAATCATACACAGTTCTGAATAAGGGACCGTTTCTGATGACATTTTGCGCGCCAATTTTCTGTTGAAGCGATTCCAAATTTTCGGCTTCCACGGAAATACCTACCTCCCCGCCCCCGCCCCCTCCCCAAAACCCACATTTCCCATGTTTCTGCCTTCCTTTCCAAGTTGAAACCTTCACTCCTTGCTTGCAGCGCCGTCCCCCTCACCGGCGACCCTCCTTCACGCTGCTTGGCCTCGTCTATCCAGGTAGGTAATCCACACCAGACCCCCATCCTCCTCCTCCTTCCAAATCCCACATGCCCCGACTGCCGGCGCGACGCCTTCCACCCATATCACCGACCCATCCACCAAATAAGCGCCGCCCTAAGCCATGGTGCACGCAGTATAGCCAGGAGCTCAAGGAGCATTTGGCGGCGGAGAAGCAAATCGTGGCCGCACGCGCGGATGAGGTCATGATGGATACCATTTGTGCCGACCCCCAGATCTTGGAGGTGCACCTTGCCATTTGCTAGCTACGCTGGTTAAGCATGCTCGGTTTACCCGTTGCTTGTGCTGCTCCTACCTTTCCTTAACAAATTCTAGTGAATTGTGCTATCTAATTTTACCATGCAATCTGTTGCTCCTGTGTATATGTTCTATATGTCGTGCGGTGTGGTGCTCACTTATTAACTGTTTGGTTAATTAGTTGTCGTCTTCAGGTAACTATTTGATTCAATTCTGCAAATGCGATGTTCAATTCTCCAGGCTGCAATTTTGTATTGTCTTCCATGTGAGAAATAAATCGAATTTATCTTTACAAAATACATGAGAAACGAATACAATTGCTATATTTCCAAGTTGTCAAGCATGCTTGGTTTGGTTATATATTGTGCTATGTGGTGCTCAGTTAACGTTTGGTTCATTTGTGTTGTGGTGTTTAGTTAACTGTTTGATTCAATTCTGCAATGCGATGTTCAATAGTTGTGGGTGCATTCTGTTATTGTATACCATGTGAGAAGTAAATCAAATTTGGCTATACTAAATACATGGGAAACAAATATAATTGCTATATTTCCAAGTTGTCAAGCATGCTTGGTTTGGTTATACATTGTGCAATGTGGTGATCAGTTAATGTTTGGTTCATTTGTGTTGTGGTGTTTAGTTAACTGTTTGGTTCAATTCTGTAATGCGACGTTCAATAGTTGTGGGTGCATTCTGTTATTGTATACCGTGTGAGAAGTAAATCGAATTTGGTTGTACTAAATACATGAGAAACAAATACAAATGCTATATTTCCAAGTTGTTAAGCATCCTTGGTTCGGTTAACTGTCTAATCTTCTATTAGGAGTATGTTATTTTGTGCAATGTGGTGCCCAGTTAATGTTTGGTTCATTTGTTGTGGTGTTTAGTTAACTTCTTGGTTCAATTCTGCAATGCGATGTCCAATTGTCGTGGGTGGAATTTTGTATTGTTGTGCATGTGAGGAATAAATCAAATTTGTCTGCACTTAATACATGAGAAACATATACAAGTGCTATAGTTCCTAGTTCTTAATCATGCTTGACTTGGATAAATGAGTTTTCCATGTGCCTTGAATTAATCTGATGAATCTGCAATGTGCTTATTTTTCATCAACATATTTTACTGATAGCATGCGAACCCTTATTTAACCTGATGACTAACTACCTTATATGTGTTGCAGGGAAACAATGGGAAGCACTGAGGTTTACAATCAAGGTTAGCACGTGCATGGTCCGTTGTCTAATAGCACATTGTTGTGCAATTGCAGGAACCATTCTAATACTTAGGTTTTTAACAATTTGGTCTTGCACATGTAGGTCCTACTGTCAAAGGTTTTGACCCACTGTTCAGCCCTTTTTGCATATGGGGAAATGAGTTGTCCATGAATATCAATCAAGTCAAGAAACTCAGAAAGATTGTTAGGATAAAGAAATTGGCGACAAAAAACAACAAGATCTTTGTCTACACAATGAAGAAGACATCAATTCACTACAAGATGGTACTAGCTATTATACCTTACCTTTTTTATTCCTTTGCCCCATTTCCAATATAGAGAAGGTATTTATGCACATCCTTGTTTTCAGGCATTTTCAAAGCAGTTCACAGATGATTATCTCTCAAACCACCTCTATGGTCAGGAGGCGAGGAAGGTTTTCATACAACACCCACGGTTCAATATTGAAGTGTTCCTGAAGAGGACGAAGGATGGACGGTCAATCATCCACAGACACTGGCCTAAAGTTGCAAAGACCTTCAACATCAATGAAGGCTAAATATTCGCCTTCCGCTTCTGCAGTTTTCTCGATGAGATGCATCTGTCTATGTGACGTCTATGATGCTAATTTCGAAAGTTCATGTGAAACTTGATGCTGGTGCAATTGTGTAATGGGATAGCTGAGTGCTGAAGCTATATCATGTTGTACTCTGATGTATTTCAATTATGAAATCCTGCTTCCATAATATGGGAATGAAATATATTATGTGTTTAATATGAATGTCAATTAGATTAATAAATAGATTATTAATACTAGGGCAATTAGCCTGCTAATTGGTTTTTGCTACTGCAAACGGTTATTGAGAAAATACCGTGGCCGATGACTTAAGGAACGCACACAGTTTTTAGGAATAAACCGTGTTGGATCGATGAACAATCACACACGGCATTCTCTTCAAAACTGTTTGTGTTAGGCCACCTTACGCAAATGTTTACCGCATAAAAACTGTGTGTGATGGATAACCTTTGCCACACAGTCTCTTCTACGCACCGTGTGTGATGCATTCAATAATGCAAATGATTTTTATTAATATTATGTGCGATGGGAATGCTATCACAAACGATTTAACGGGGAAAATTGTGTGTGATGTACCTACGAATGGAAACGTTTTTCTTACAGTGACTGTGTGGGATGTACATACGAACGGAAACGTGTCGCGGGGACTAATTGTGTGGGATGTACTTACGACCGGAAATGATTTTGCTTGTTTTTTGGCACAATTGTACGTATAACCGTATTTCTCGCTCACCGGTCGTACACGACCTCATTTTGCCGAGCGTATGTGCCAGGAGGGCATATCCCCGATGGTTTTTGGGTCGTGTGGGAAGGACCCCCTAATTGCCCACACTCACTAGGTGACGGTTCCGAACATCGTCGCGGAAAGGGGTTAAAAACCGTTTGTATAGCACCTCGATGTACCAGTGGGAGAGCCTAAGCTCTGTTATTTGAATCGAGGGCATAGTACATCAAAATGTCGTGGCCTATGTACTTCTGGCACGGGAGTATGGCCAAAGGTGGATCTCCTATTTTTCATGCTCGGTTCTTTTTTTTAGCCTGAAAACGTAGAACAATAGTTCTACGGTATTTCCATTAAATTAAATATGTACATATAAAAAAGTTCAACCACAATCACCCAACACCCGTGCGATCAAACATGAAAATTAAATTACAGAAACTGAACTATCCAGGAACTAAGCTGTACTTCTTTAGTGTGCTTTGCTCTAAGTCTGGTAGCCTGTAGTCTTTCTTTGAGATAGAATTTCCATGAGTCTGGATGAGGTAGTGCTCTTCTGAAGATTTTGTCATTTCGGATCACCCAAGAGCTCCAGCATCCCATGATAATGATTTCCATGGCAATGTCAGGTGGTAGTCTCTGTCTTAGGAGGTGTACCTCATCGAAAGTGGATATGCCTCTGTTTCTGTTGGGTATGATTGAGTTCCAGCACAACCAGGTGAATGGACAATTCCAAAAAAGATGTGAGATAGTTTCCTCTGTTCTATCGGAGCACAAGGCACAATTATAGTCATCTAGGTGCATGTTTCTTCTGTTTAGCATATTCTTAGTGCTCGGTTCTTTCCTATATCAATGGTCATTGAGATACCTTCGTATGTACATACCACTTAAATCTAGTTTCTAGTGTCCCTTATATAGCTAGTAGACCTTGCACATGATAATTTACAGACAATTCAGGAAAAAATCTTTAAAATAGTTCGCTTAACTTCCAGCTGCAGTTGGTCTCTACTCCAACTGGCGCAACGGGTCATCTAGTTTTTCTAAAGGATAATGTAACATCATCCTTTATATTGATTGATGCAAAGTTGTAAACAAAAACGGTTTGGATATTCATCAGTTACCCTGATAACAAACTATCTACCAAATCCATTACCGAGCAGTTGGCACCTAGTGTTATTGGCAATGACATACATGAATTACAAATACCAATAATATGTAATGTGACGGTATCCAAGGAGAGTGCACCAAAGATCATGCGTTGGGCACATCAGGCATGTCAGTGTTGAGAGGGTGGAACTGCTATTTTTCTTGCTCCGTGCTTGCATGTGAGGAGGGGCGTTGAGATACTTTTTATGTAAAAGCACTTAAATCTTGTTTGTAAAGTTCCATCTATAGCTTATTGATCTTGTACATATTCCACTCTCAGTTTTAGGTTCGATGTTGTTAATGGCTCTCCTAAAACATGATTTGATGTGCTGGTTCAACACAATGGAGATTCTATGGGTTTTGTTGTCGCGTATGTTTGGTCCACATTTGATACCGACAATGCCAAAAAAATGTAGTTAATAATATATTTAAGTGTCCCACATTTTTATTGGGTCAACACTAAAAGTAATTAGAAATCAAATCACGGACTAATCAATACAAGTTGCCATATTTTTGCCAACTCAATCGACTCACAACAAAATGGAGGCTTAGCAATTTTGCCATTTTTTTGGTAGTTACAATGGCTATGATCCAAACAACAAGTTGGTAAATTTTGGTCATGCCTTTGGTTTTGTTATGTCAAAAAATTTCAGCCTAGTCGAAGCTCAACCCAAACATGTCAATAGTATTTTCTTACTAGACAGTGAAGATGACATCATTTCTTATACTGAATTTATGCGCTGCTGAGGCTCAAAAAGCCATGCATGTGTTGTAAAGGTTGATTAAGGAACTACTTTGTTTTAAGTCTAGCCATCTGATTTCTTGGCAAATGTACTACGAGTTACTAGACAGTAGTACCTATATCACATGGTGTTGCACAATTTGAGATGTAAAAACAATTTAAATCTTGCTGAACACCCACACTGACACAAAGTTACAGAAGAGTTCCTTGGCGACTACGGTGGACGTTGGCTGCAGCGTAGCGTTTGACACAATGAGCACGAAGTCGCGGGTGAGCGGGCTCGTTGGTGTTGTGGCGAACTAGTTGGTAGCATCGTTGCCACAACGAAAGTACGCGCTAAGCGATGAATAGGAGGGCGTTGAGCCAGAGGGCGGGGGAGGAGAAATGCAGTGCGCGCGCCTTGACGACATCGGTGCAGCAGGATGCGTGAGAGGAATCCGAAAGGAACGACGCCGCCGACGATGTAGTAGGACACATGCAAGGAGGCCGAGAGGAATGACGCCGATGGTGGTGCCGGTGTAGCAGGATGTGGCGAGAAGGCCAAGAGAAACAATACCGACGTCCGCTCAAGTGTAGTAGGACGTAGGAGAGAAGGCCGGGATGAACAACGGCGACAACCGCTCGAGTGTAGGACAGTGAAGAGGAGGTCGGGATGAATGACGACGATGATGACGCGAGTGCAACAGGAGGCGGGAGAGGAGGCAAAGAGGAACCACGTCGGTGATGACACTAGTGTAATAGGACGCGAGACATGAGGGACAGAGGAACGATTAGAAGGGACTAGGCGAAGGAGATTAAGAATGTGACATAGGAACGATTAGAAGGGACTAGGCAAAGGAGATTAAGAATGTCATTAAAACACAACACATGCATATACACAATCATGAAGAAGATGTATATTTACTTGTCTACGTTCATCGAAAATAAAAACATGCAACACGAAAGTCATGTGGAACAGTGAGATGAAGCTATTCGTCGAAGGAAAATTCGAACGACCGACCGTACGTGATGAATTTGACAAAATTTGTTCAAAATAGCTCTGAACATGAACACAAAAATGAACATTTACAATTAACGAAACTACGAACCGATTGCCCGAACTGTTGTAGATATGCCCTAGAGGCAATAATGTATGATGATATTTCCTATGCGTTTATGAACAAATATAGTCCTTGGACATTATCAATGATGTGTATCAGCAAGTACGTGACTTGTTTGTGGGACTATGCATTGTGTGATGACTGTCCTAAAAGGTCCCTAGTCGAAAGGACTGTGTGGACGCGCAGCCGACTAGACTAGCATATGACACGGTCGATGGCTTGATCTCACTAGCCATGGATCACTGGATGCTAACTGGATAATATGGACTTGGAAAGGTCTGGTCGGATCCGGCGTAGTTGGATCCGAGTCGAGGTAAGTTCCGAGTCGGATAGACCCAACTATGAGACGCATCGATATGTCATCTGTGAGTCTCTAGTACAACATACGTTCTATGTCCTAAGACCTGAGCTGACGCATGTACTCGATATGGTGACAGACTTGCTTTGGGCCGACCAAACGCTACTCCATGACTGGGTAGTTACAAAGATAGGTTTTGGGTTTGTCCAGTCCCATGCTGCGAGACATGTTCAAGCAAGATGGGATTTGCCCCTCCGATCAGAAGAGATATAATATGGGCCCCTCGTGTGATCTGACCAGGATAAACATGGCCGTGCGACAAGGATTATGAGATAATCCGGATAGTGGTCGGTATCACTGGAACGAGAAGGAGGTCGGGCTAGCACAAGGATGACAGTCTCGCCTTGAGCCCGACAACATATATCGTGAGGCAAAGGGAATAGAAGTGTGACACGTTGTACATGTTCGCCTAACCAGGTTCATAGTCTGCTTGGTAGTCGGCACGCCTTGCTAGAGGCCGCTACCAACCGTGCAGGTTGGAGGTGATTCGAACTGTGACCAAGCCGACTTGAACCTAAGGGGTCGCGCGCTTAAGGGAAGGAACCTACGAGGTCGGTTCGTAGGACACTGGTCGGATGTGATCCGAACTGGGCTAGGAACGTGACCGAGTAGATTTTGGGCTTTAGGGTCCGTGCGAGGCCCAAGTGTTGAGCCAGCGACGGGCGCCTATATAAAGTGGAGGTGCGGCACACTCATGTGGTTGATCGCTTCAGCGCCGTCATTAGGGTTTGCATGTGTTGCGAATAGCCACCTTCACTCGCCGCCGACTGTGTTATCGGACCTAGCAGTCCGCCGCACGATGTTCCTCCTGCACGCGCGGATACCGTTAGAGGCGGTGCACTTGTGCCGCTCCGGCGAACTTGTACGTGGGATCGGACGATCGGCTGTTCGAGGAAGATCGGACGAGGAGGGGACGATCCACGCGGACGCGCTGCCCCAACTCTTCTTCCGCTGCACGGCACTGCGCGTCTAGTGGTAACGAACTGTGATCCATCTCCCGTAGCAAGTTCTTGATTGTTCTGTGCGTAGGAAAATTTTATTTGCAGTTGACGCACCCTACCGTTGAATCCAACATGGACATGGATGTGCTTCTTTTCATATATGAACCTTATCTTAAATCTAAGCCATCGTGTAGATTAGAGGGAACCAATAAGTGAACGAGATTAGGTGTTAAATCAAACACACCACATGCAACCTCACATACAACCGGTTATCATAGAGGTTGTATCCCCGGACCCATCATGTTTTTTTTTTTTTTGCATCGCTTGAGTTTGGCTCACTGAAAACTGTCCGTTCGGTCATTTCTATTGGGTTTGGCTCAATGCACATAACCAAACAAATACATTTTCATCCGGTGCGGAACTCTATCGTGTCCAACCAAACATGCTGTTACAGATCGCTGTTTTTGTTGGCATCACAGCCGTCCATTCAGCTCCCGATCCAGCCGTCCATTGAACGTTCACGCGGATCCATGGGCCCACCGCCACTTCCTCCCCCCCTCCCCTCGAATAAGTACTCCGCAAATCTCGTCTCCTTGGCCACCAACGCACTCGGCAATCAGCAGTCAAGCAATCCCCTCACACACATCTCTCCACTTCCCGAACCTTTCCCCAGCTCTCGCCATGGACGCCTCCGCCACCGTAGCCACCGGGAAGGGGAAGAAGGGCGCGGCCGGGCGCAAGGCGGGCGGCCCCAGGAAGAAGTCGGTGTCGCGGTCCGTCAAGGCCGGGCTCCAGTTCCCCGTCGGCCGCATCGGGCGCTTCCTCAAGAAGGGCCGCTACGCGCAGCGCGTCGGCTCCGGCGCCCCCGTCTACCTCGCGGCCGTCCTCGAGTACCTCGCCGCCGAGCTGCTGGAGCTCGCTGGCAACGCCGCCAAGGACAACAAGAAGAGCCGCATCATCCCCCGCCACCTGCTGCTCGCCATCAGGAACGACGAGGAGCTCGGCAAGCTGCTCGCCGGCATCACCATCGCGCACGGCGGCGTCATCCCCAACATCAACCCGGTGCTGCTCCCCAAGAAGACGGCCGAGAAGTCCCCCAAGGAGCCCAAGTCGCCCAAGAAGACCGCCAAGTCCCCCAAGAAGGCTTAGGTTCATTGCTTAGTTAGGCTGTAGTAGCTGGGATGTATGGATGGGTGTGCTTCAGAATACTTCAGTTCGAAGTAGACTGCTCTCGCTTTGTCGTTGTATTTTCTGACCGTGATTTCAATGAAACAATAAGTTGCTTTGATATACATTTTGTTCGTTCTGTGTTTCGCTTGCCCACGCTCTGTTCAGAATTGCATCTCTGGGTGTGGGTTTGCCATTCATCTTCTTTGAATTTCATCCTTCCAGCGGCCTGGGCGGGGAATAGCGAAGGTAGGTGGGAATCAACTTCTTTGGCGCGTGCCTGAAATATTTGGTGGTGGGGTTTCCCGCCCCAAATTCGGATGGCACTAATCGAAGATGGAAAATGAAAAATCCGCGTCTATTTCCCCGCTCCAATTTCGCGCCCAGAAAGATTGGACGAAAATTTCGATTTGGCGGGAAGACTTACCGCTCGTTCTGAATTTCAGTTCTGGGAGTTTGGCGGGCAACTGAAAACTGTATCCTCTGTTATTTTTTAGCGGCGAGATTTCCCGCTTCAGTTTCGTGCCCATTCTGATTCTGGCACATCCTTTTGCAATCTTGGAACCATCTACCAGATCCTCTATGTCCCGGATGGGCGCACAACCAATTTCTGGACGGATCTCTTCAAAAATGACAGAAAAAAGAACCAACGACTCGGTGAATTCCATGTTCAGACGGCGGCGGAGCCCCTCCCCTCCAGGCTCCAGGGCAACCGCTGGGTAGCTGATCTGGACCCGGAGACGTCGGAGCGGGCCATTGAAGGACTATTCCTTCCTTGATCACACATTCAGTTAGATCGCGTTAGATGTTTGTGGACGACAAACTCAGGTAAATTCTCTACAAAATCAGAATATAATGCCTTCTTGTAGGCAGGGAGGGTATGCCGTGTGCTTAATAAATCTGGGGAATGGATCAACGGCGCCGGCGAATGCACATATAGCATTATTAAACCCAACATGACTTCAGTGGTGATTAGATTGAGTAGATAACCATATGTTCCCATGTACTACTTTGTCCGTTCACAAATACTCCCTCCGTTCATAAATATAAGTCTTTTTAGAGATTCCACTATGGACTACATACGGAGCAAAATGAGTGAACTATACTCTAATATATGTCCATATACATCCGTATATAGTTTGTAGTGGAATCTCTTAAAAGACTTACATTTAGGAACGGAGGGAGTACGTACTAATATTCCACGTAACAACTTTCTAAATCGGCTGTATATAGACATGCTGTAGTGTGTTCACTCATTTCAATTTGTATGTAGTCTATATTGAAATATAAAAAATATCTTATACTCCCTCCGTAAACTAATATAAGAGCATTTAGAACACTACTTTAATAATCTAAACGCTCTTATATTAGTTTACAGAGGGAGTATTTGTGAACCGAGGGACCAAGGGAGCAGTATACTAGAGCTTCACACCATCATCAGGCTTATGGTTGCATGATATACTAATCTGTACAATGAAGCTTCCAAAGGGGTACAATGCCTCTGTTTAACTTTCGAAAAATCCGCCAGCTACAGGTGTGGTGCCACAGCAGAAATGAAATCCAGACTTGTGAGTTCATCCAGATTCGTGAGATCTAGCTCGACACGCCACCCAGTGTTTACTTCGACACATAGACCCAGTCTGCAACACTGAACTATTTGTAGAAGTGGCCAGAGGAGCACTGCATTCCAGTTGCAGATTCAGGTAACAACTTAGAGGGTCTAAGTATTTATTTCTAAGCAAGAAATGATCCATCAAATAGCTTACATCCAGGGCGTTCGATCCATGCATGAAACATGGTATAATGCTTAGGTAAACAGAGTGTCGTAACAAGTTTCAGATTCTTATTACACGGCAGAGTTAAACAAACGTGTAGCTCTTCACATCACTTGGCCCTCTTGCTTTTCGCAGATGAACACAGAGTCCGCACAACGTAGCTATGGCATGCTTCTGATGACTGATGACACCTGTACTCATCGCGCTTTCGTAGGACTCCTTCACACAGAGAGAAAACATATCAGTAAATGGCATGATGCAGTGCAACGTAACAAAGAAAACGGACAATTACCGTAACCAGCAGCGCAAGATGTATACCTCTTACGAATGAGGTAGGTGGGAATTGCGGAGTAGACTAATGGTGAGGGCACGTGTTCCTCACCCAATCAGCGCGCCTCTCCCTGGCATCCTTGAATAAACGACTGTCGTTCTCCCTATTGATATGGACTTGGAGAGTGTGGCGGTTAGGATTCAAGGCGACTGCTTTTTTGATGGAACACTCCGACGAGGATCCCCTGACGTAGCCCATCCTACCGTTGAGACATTGACACATGGGTCCCACCAAGCACGGGGCCCACCTGTCAGCGACCGAAAGGCAGGGTTAGCTACGTCAGAGGATCTGTGTCCGGAACACTCCACTGCCTCCACCTCACCCACAGTTGCTTGATGACAATTAGTTACAACCTGGAGGTGCGCAAGGGCTGAAAGATGCTCGATGCCAATGTCAGCACTGGCACCATATCCGGACATAACTTCTGTTGCTTCCTAGTGAAGATGGAACCATTTGAGTGCCGGCATAGCACCCGGTGCAAAAGCTATTCCCCGTCCCTTGTATCCATACAATGTGAAGCAGAACCCCTCTAGAAGTTTGAATCCGTTACTACCGACAGTCAGGTTCATTGTTGCTGTGCAAATCTTAGCATGGGTTGCCTTCAGCTTGAGATGGGTCAGAGAAGGCATACACATGAGAATATGGAGATCTTTCTTCTTAAATTCATAAACTCTTATGTTTAAATTGCCAACATTGTTTAGGGAAGCCATTCCCTCGGGAACCTTTTTCATATTTCCCTACACTTCAATAACTTGGAGGTGTGGAAACGAGCGGGTTGGATCCCTGAACAAATCTTCTCTTATTTCGCTAGTAAGGGCATGTACAATGGTTGATAAGATAGTCTTATTTTAAGTCTTGAATGTAATTTAAAGATGACAAAAAACCATGTCTATAATGGGTCATATCTTAGTCTTATCTTAAATAACTAGTTATTCCTAAAAACGTGATGAGACATATTGTGTTAAGAGATCATCTCTTGTCTTCTCTTAAATAAGAGAAGACAAATCATTTTTTATGATTTCTCTCCTCCATCTCATCATTTATTCTACGTGGCATTGCTAAGATAGAACCTTTGTACATTGCCTTGATAAAAAGATATCGAAGGGCCGACTTGGTTACGTTCGCGCGCGGGCGTTGGCGCGATCGATTTCCGACCGGCCGTTAAAGCCTTGATTAGTAAAGTGGGCAGCGTTTTGGATTAGGAAAGTGTTACGGATTAGGAATGTTGATTACGGGGTGTGCATGCATGCCACCATAACTAGCCTCTCTGTGCACGTAACAGATGGGTGGGTCCGATACGTTTAATTACGGCAAGTATAATTCGGTAAGAAATACATCACGCGGTCGGAACCTGATATGTTGAGCGGGCCGCTTCGCACGTTGCGACGCGCGCGTGCGAAGGATTCTTTTCCCTTTGTTACGGATGACCTCAAAAGTTTCAGATAACCTTTCCTTACCACAGTGATAACACAGCGAGAGCTTTCTCAGTTTTGTTAGATTCCCGAGCGCCTCTGCAAATTTCACTGCGTTGTCAACATAACTGATGCATGATACTTCCTCCAAGGCTTGCATGCACCCAAACACATCTGCAGGCAGCCAAAGGGTGCTGCGTATAAATAGGCGCAGCAGTTTCTGTAGGCGAACCATAGTTTTTTTTTGAAAGCAAAGACTGCTTTATTACTCAAACGACATGGGCACTATCCCCCAAAACAATCCCAGCAAGTTCAGCTGGTACATCATCGTCATACACCGAAACATCCCCTAACCCAGAGTTTAAGCCTAACTTTGCAAGAAAGTGAGCTGCATGATTCACTTCACGGGGGCAGTGTATGATTTCGCACACTGAGAACCACAAGTTCATCTGAACCTTTATGTCTTCAATGAGCTGCGCTTCTCTGGAAAAGTCTGGCTTTCTTCGATTCAACGCCTGCACTACGAGCAAAGCATCTGTTTCAACCTGCGCCCTCACCACACCCAGCTCGGCAGCCACTCCAAACGCCATCTCCACATCTCTTAGTTCCGCACCAAAGGGGTCGAAGACCTGGGGAATCCGTCCTGCCCTAGCTGCAACAATTTCGCCATGGTTGTTCCTTGCTACTGCACCCCAAGCTGCCATTTGTTGATCCGAGACAAAGGCTGCATCCACATTGATCTTAATTACGTCAGCGGGTGGTGGCGCCCATCGCACAGTCTCCCTTGTATTTGGTGGCTGCTTTTTTGCAGAACACCCCTGGTATTCCCTCGCAGTGCATGCAGCCCTATACACAAAGTCCTGAGTCTCGACTGGCTTCTCACCTTCTCTGATCTTGTTTCGCTGTGACCACCATAGCCACCACATAACGATTATTTGCATCCGCTGCTCCTCTAGGAGCTTCCACAACTCATCCAAACTTTCTGTTATGCTGTCACAGGTTGCCAGCTTAAGCCGGATATGCTCCGCCCTCATTTCGTGCCACACCGGCTTGATCTCCCTGCACTGAACGAATAGGTGTTTCCCCGATTCCGGGCTGCAATTACATAAGAGGCATCTGTGGTCCTCAATCTTCACTCCCCTTCTCTGTAGAATGTCTCTGGTCGCTAGCGTATTGTGAGCACACCTCCACAAGCAATGCTTTATTGACCCCTGGCATGGCATTTTCCAGATCCTCTTCCATCTCACATCTCCTTCATCATTCAGGTTCCCTTCCCCCGGGGCATTTTCCGTGCCATCATGTCCCTCATTTTCCATGATTGCACGGTGTAGCTTGTACGCTTGTTTCACAGAGAACTCTCCCTTAGTATCAAAGTGCCATGCTTGGAAATCCTCTGCACCTTCCCGTAGCGGCATCTTCAAGATTAGACTTGCATCCTCCTCCCAGAAAGTGTCCTTTACTAGTTCGTCATCCCACTGTCCCGTAGCCGGATCAATTAGGTCTGAGACCTTGGTCAGGATATTGGCCCCCCTCGGTGTGATAACTCTACGCGTCCACGCTCGTGGTATCCACGGGTCCTTCCAGATGTCAACATTCACGCCATCTCCAATCCTCCATAGCACTCCTTTTTTCACCAGTTCAACGCCATGCAAGATGCTACGCCATGCGTACGACATATTCCCCTCCAACGGTGCTTCCAACACACTTGTCTCAGGGTAGTATCGAGCCTTTAGCAAGCGGGCACACAAGCTCTCCGGATTCTGTAGAAGTCTCCAAGCTTGCCTCGCTAACATAGCTATATTAAAGGAGTGAATGTCACAGAACCCCAATCCTCCTCTACCCTTCGGCTTAATCAGCTTAGGCCAACTAAGCCAGTGCATTTTGTTTTCCAACTCTTGTTGGCTCCACCAATAGCGTGCAATCAGAGAGCTCAACTCATCACAGAAGGTTCTTGTGAGATAGAAGCAGGACATTGCAAAAATTGGTATTGCTTGCGCAACACCTTTCACGAATATTTCTTTCCCCAACCTTGACAGGCATCTTTCATTCCATCCCTGCATTCTACTCCAGACTGCATCCTTAAGATATGCAAAAGCCTTTCTCTTTGATCTCCCTATGTATACCGGCAATCCCAGGTACTTCTCATTATACGCCTCACTCCGAATATTTAGGGCACCTTTGACCGTGTTCTTTGACTGTATGCTGCTGTTCTTACTAAACATTATGGCTGATTTCTTGTGGTTTATACGCTGACCCGAGCAGCGTTCGTACACAGCAAGAATGCGCTGCAGCTCTTGGGCTTGATCCTCCTTGGCTTCATCAACAACACGGAATCTTCCGCGAAAAACAGGTGGGAGAGGGATGGCGCCCCCGGACAAATCTGAATCCCGCTGAACAGACCTCGCCTGTGCGAGTCCTCTATCAGGGAGAACAGGCCTTCAGCGCACAAAACGAACAAATAGGGCGATATAGGATCGCCTTGTCTCAGTCCTCCCGATGGCACAAACTGGTGTGAGAGAGTACCGTTGATCTTAATTTGGTATCGCACTGTAGTAACACACTTCATCACCAGATCAACCCATCTTCTCTCAAAGCCCAACTTGTTCATTATTGCACGGAGGAAAGACCATTCCACCCTATCATACGCCTTACTCATATCGACCTTGACAGCTGCAAATTCTTCCTTCCCCTTCCTCTTACTCATGAGAAAATGAGACACTTCATAAGCCATCAGTATATTACCAGTGATCAATCTCCCAGGTACAAAGGCACTTTGGTTTTCTGAAATGATCTCTGTTAAGATGAGTTTTAGTCTATTAGCTAACACTTTCGAAATTATCTTGTACAACACATTGCACAAGCTAATGGGGCGTAAATCCTTAATTCGTGTTGGGTTTTTAACTTTCGCAATCAGCACAACATGTGTATCATTCCAGCCATCCGGGATCTCGCCCCCATTCAGCACCTTTCTCACCTCACTTACTATGTCATGCCCCATCAGATACCAGAATTTCTTGAACACTCGCGCCGGCATTCCATCCGGGCCTGGGGCCTTCAAATCTCCAATATGGTCCAGTGCCGCCTGGATTTCCATCTCCGTGAACTCAACCAGTAAGCTCTCATTCATTGCTCGAGTAACCTTTGGGGGGACAGAGGCTAGCAAGTCATCAAACTGGCTATTGACGTTCGTCGTGAAGAGGTCTTGAAAATAAGATAGAACATAGTTAGTCATCTCCACTCCCTCCTCTATCTCCACTCCATCCTCCCTTCTGAGCTTCTCTATGCGATTTGCTTGTTTCCTCGCCGAAGCAAAATTTTTTAGGTACTGGGTGTTCCTGTCTCCCCCATTCAGCCACCATGCATGAGCCATCTGCCTCATCTTAATCTCGTGCAACTCTTCCAGATGGTCTACTAAGCATCTCAGCCTTACCTCCTCGTCCACCTTTCCTTGGGTCACATCCTTCTTCATGCACTCCTCCATTTCCTTTTTATCAGCTCTCAACCTTTTCTCCAATCCGCCCACAACATCTCTACTCCACACGCCAACATCCTTTGCAACCCCTTTCAGTGCACCCGCTACCCCCCACCACTCACCTCCCTCCCTTTCCTCCATGCCTCCTCGATCACCTCTTTGCATCCCTCCTCCCGTAACCACCGAGCTTCAAAACAGAACGCTCTTTGCTGCCCCTGCCAGCCCCCTCCCAGGTCAGATGTGCCCACCACAACCGGTCTATGATCAAAATGACTTGGCGTCTCATTGCGCACTTTGAAATCCGGGAACTTCTCGCACCATTCCTTGTTAGCCGTTGCCCTATCCAATCTTTTGCAAATATAGTCGCACGCATTAGTACTATGATTCCTCCAGGTGAAGCAGTCCCCATGATAGCCAAGGTCACTTAGTTTGCATGCTTCAAGCGCTTCTCTGAATTGATCCATACAGCCTTGCGACCTCTCCACTCCTCCCTTCTTCTCCCCATTTGTAAGAATTTCATTAAAGTCCCCAAGGCACAACCAAGGCCTACCATCTTGGTGTTGTTGGCTTAGTAGTTTCAGAGTCTTCCATGTTTCTTTCTTCCTTCCTGCTTGTGATTCACCATATACTCCGGTAAGTCTCCACACCGTCCCATCCTCGTCTGTTATGTCTGCATCAATGTGCCATCTCCCCAACAATCTCAGCGATAGCTCAACTCCTCTCCTCCAAAAAATTGCCATGCCTCTACTTATCCCATCCGGGTCTCGTACACACATATACGCAAGCCCCAACTTCCACCTGTACTTCTCCATCTCCCCTTTAAACGACTTTGTTTCTGACAGAAATAAGACATCAGGATCCTCCACCCTCTTGACATCCAAGAGGCCTCGAACTGCCGGGCCATTCCCGAGCCCCCGGCAGTTCTAACCTATAATCCTCATTGTTCCCGGCGGGGCTGCATTTGCAGCCCGGCCGATATATCATTGTTACTGTCTGCCTTGCTCTTCTTCACCCCTTCACTCTCTTTGACCTCCAAATCCTCCCCCTTTCTCTTCCCCACCGAACTGCCTAGCGGGTCTTGGGGCGCACTGTTTTGTTCTCTAGGCCTCCTCTTAAACTTCCTGCCGCCACCCTTGTTATTCTCGTTATGTTCTGCATCAACTCCTTTAACCTCTTCTCCACCCCCACCTTACAGACATTCTCAGCTCCTCCCGGTTGGGCAACTGCATCGACTTGCTGTGCTCTAGTATCCTCTCCTCCACTCTTCCCGCCTTCGCCACTGCTTCGGTTGTCCACCCCTTTTCCCCTCCAAACACCAGTTTGTGTGCAACTAGGCTCTTCCCCCCACCATTAACCCCACTTTCATGTTCATCCCGGTTGTTCTTTAACGGGCTGGTCACCTCATCCTCCTCTCCGGTGCTCCTTACAGCAATAGTAGGCGGAATCCCCTCCTTACGCCATGATGGCCCATCGCTCCCTGATCTTCCTCCTCCCGACCCAAAACTACTCATCCTACGATCCCCTCTTCCTCCACCTTGTCCTCCTCTACCTTCCCCACTCTGCCCGCTGTTGTTACCCCCACCTCCATTGCTGTTCCTCGATTGGCTCCCATCCCCAGACCGCCTTCCTTCATCCATCGCCCTCAACCAAGGTCCAAATTGCGGTGCCTCCCCCTTCTTTACTCTGGCACTGCATTCCTTCTCACCATGACCGATGATGCCACAGGTGTAGCAGAAATCTGGTAAGTACTCGTATTCAAATCTGCACCACAACATCTCCCTTTTCTTACTGCCCCCACCATCATCTATATTCATGTCCTTCGCACCACTCTTGTCACCTCTATCCAGCAGAAAACCTCTCATCAACGGCTTGCTTATATCTAGTTTGACCTTTATCCTGGGGAATTTGCCAGCAGCCGTGCCATCTGAGCCACCATCCACGTCTACCACTTCACCAATGTCTTCTCCTATCTTTTCTCCTACCTCCCTGTTCATCAACCCTACCGGCAGACCATAAACCCTCACCCAGATTGGAATGAAACTGAATTCATACTCATTAGGCATCTTCTTCGGATCATACTCTTCCGTCACCAGAAGTTCCTTATCAAACCACCACGTCCCCTCCTCTAGCGCCCTCCTCCACCCAGATGCCTGATTGAAGGTGAACAGGTAGATGTTCTCGTCCAATTCCTTACAGTCCATGCCCTTGATCGGGCACCAATTCCTCCCCAATGTGTGGCCGACTACCGAGGCATGTGCTGGCCTCTCCGAGAACAGCTTCCCCACCGCCCTCGGTCCCGATCCTGACCCTTCCTGGTTCTTCCCCACCGCCCTTTACCCCGATCCTCAACCCCTTCTTCTCCGCATCTAAAAGCTTCAGGCCCTTCATCAAGCCTTCTACTCCCTCCATGTCTCCCACCAAACTCCGTTCTAAAACCCTAACTAGGAAAAACTCATGTGGTGTACGATCCCCTGCCCTAGTAACGGGGGAAAGGTCTCTGGTGGATGGGTGGCACTGGGAGACAACTCACCAACACTGCCCCGCGCCCCTAGATGGCGGCGCCGGAGGCAGAGAGGCGATGGCGGCGATGAACACAGTCGGACCCCAAAACGAGATCCAGATCGCCCTGTGAGTGGCCCCAGCGTCAATTACGGAACCGTTACTCGAGGGACGGACATCTGACTGTAGGCGAACCATAGTTGATGGCAGTGTTGTGAGGTTACTACAACCCCTCAAATGGAGACTCTCTAAGTAGCGTAACTCCCCAATTTTTTCAGGAAGCTTGGTGATTTCTTCACCATTAAGTAGCAAATACCTCAGCTCAGAGAGCCTTGGCTCAGTGGGTGGGTATGTGGTTGTGCAGCCCAACGACCCGAGTTCAATTCCCAGAATTGATGGTGATACACATGGTTTTTTTCCCGTTTATTGAGAATCAAGCTTGATGTGTGGTGGAGCCTAGCATTTATCTTGATACTCATTTAAAAAAATTTCCATTTTTAGGAGTCTCGCGTCGCCTCCCATCGGACCGGAGGAAACTCTGGATGACTCATTCATCCCGACGGTGGCGATGACCAGGGTCGCCTTTCTCCTCCTTGCAGGCGCCGTCGAGGTCCCTGCCCTCCACCCTGACCCCATGCCCGGGTGAAAACCCTAAATCTCCTTAGATTTGGTGGCGATGACACTGCATGTGTCGTAGCCTTCTTGGAGGCGCCGCCTGGGGCGTTTGGGTGCTCGGTTTGAGGAACCGCGAGCGGAGGGGATGGGACCAGTGTCAATAGGTGGTGTTTCACGTCGGAGGAGCGGCGTGGCATCTAGAACGTCGACAACGGTGGGTCTCAGCGGCATGGAGCAGCGGGGTCTCGCCGGTGGGCGTGTGATGATGGACGCGCGCATGATGGTGGCGTTGTCTGGCGTCATGGTGGCGTCGACGACAGCTAGACCGAGCAAGGTAGATGCAACAGTACATCACTGAAGATGGATTGGTGGCAGGTGGCTGCGACGACCTCATACCCGGCAGGCACCCTGGTTGAGGAGTGCGTCGGACTGGTGGGTGCCCCATACCCGGCAGGCGTCCTGGTTGGGACCTCAGGTCTTAGATGTTAGGTTTGGCTGCGATGTCTATTTGGTATTAGGCCCAGACTATCAACATCCCTACATCAACTAGACAGGAGTAGCGACAGATGTTGCCTAGACGGTGGTTTTAGTCTTACTGTTGTATGACTTTGTAAGGTCTTGTGTGAATAATTAATAAAGTGGCTGCATGCATCGTCTAGATGCAGAGGCCGGGGGTCATCCTCCTTTTCTAAAAAAATACCTTAGCTAAAATAAACTTCCTATATTCTTTATATGCTTATTCTCAAACCACAAACCACCATAAATTAAATCCAATGAATGGAAGTCCACAAGTGGGGGTATGGGCTCCTCTTCTCCAAACACTCAGTTAGCGAAGATGTAACTTGCTTTTTGTGATCTCATGGATTGCTCCTTTATGTTCTTGCCCACTAGATTGTATGGAGAGCCGATGAATCTTGCTTGGCAATGAATTGCAGACACGTCCATTTAATATAAGGGCAAAGTTTTCTTCTTCTGTCAAAGATATTATAAGGTCAAGCACCATATCATGAACCTGGCAATAGTGTACAATGCCATCATAGCTAACATTAACTGGCTGAATCATATTTCTATTGACAAGTCCATTGAAATAGTTCTTTGCTTCTTGATACAAATGACTCACCGTCTCTCACCGACGACGTGGTCTCGGTCGTAGTCACCACGTCCAAGGGGAGCCTAGACACCGGCTAGATGGCGAGGCAAAGGTGCTCGTCAGATGTTCTTTGGAGCAAATTACCTAGCGTGCAATGCCTGACATTCAGTTCAAGACTTGTGGCAGTTCAGTTTGTCGTCATATGAAAATGAAATGAAGAAAGCCAAGCAAATTCGGTTTGATTAGGAACTGAAGCAGGGGCGCCCTCAACACTCAGGGCTCGTTTGGTTGCATAGGCACCATACCCAGGGTAGCAAAGCCCCATCAGAGGAAATTTCCATGGCAAGTGGGATCCCTTCCAACACACCGGGGAAATTTTTGTTGTCATTTGGTGCAGAAAGGAGGCAGGGGAGCAGGGGACGAGGTGGAGCAGCCGATGCAGCGGGGACGAGGTGAATTCTCCCAACATCAAGTGGCCGTGATTTCCTGCCCAGGAAAAGGAAGTGGATCGGGGATGGAAAATTCCTTGCCCGATGGCACAAAATTTCCCTCCAAAAAAATGGGGCACAATTCAAACGTGGTTTCCACGCCCAGGGAAACGGCGGGGATCCCCCTTGCTACCGAATGAGGCCTCCACATCTCGCCTCATTACAGGGCTGCACTCCGATTGCTCTAACTTCTACATAAACACGGATCTGGACGATTTTTATATCAAAATCGATCGTTTCGACGAGACGAAGACAATCATGTAGATCATTTTTCCATACGAGACCGTCTTGAGGGTGTAATCAACCGAATAATACTCTGAATATAAAATCTGAGTACTTCGAGTATACTTTCGGCCCTCGAGACGAGCTCGGATAGCGATGGCCCAAACTTCAAAGATGTTCACGTCGATAATACGAAACTTTTTCATGTAGACCACCTCTCCATTTGAGGTCATCTTAGTTAAGTTCTTGACCATGCCAAAATTGGGTGTCAACAATATCTACTTTTCCAAACACTTTTGCCTTGTTTTGAACTCTAACTTGCATGATTTGAATGGAACTAACCCGGACTGATGCTGTTTTCAGCAGAATTGCCATGGTGTTATTTTTGTGCAGAAATAAAAGTTCTCAGAATGACCTAAAAATCTACGGAGACACGTTTTGGAATTAATAAAAAATATTGGCGAAAGAATCAGCGTAAGGAGGGCCACACCCTGTCCGCGAGGGTGTAGGGTGCGCCCACCCCCCTAGGCGGGCCCCTACCTCGTGGGCCCCCTGGACCTCCACAGACCTCAACTCCAACTCTATATATTCACGTTCGGGGAGAAAAAAAATCAGAGAGAATTCATCGCGTTTTACGATACGGAGCCGCCGCCAAGCCCTAATCTTCCTCGGGAGGGCTGATCTGGAGTTCGTTCGGGGCTCCGGAGAGGGGAATCCGTCGCCATCGTCATCATCAACCATCCTCCATCACCAATTTCATGATGCTCAACACCGTGCGCGATTAATCCCATAATAGGCTTGCTGGACGGTGATGGGTTGGATGAGATTTACCATGTAATTGAGTTAGTTTTGTTATGGTTTTGTCCCTAGTATCCATTATGTTCTAAGATTGATGTTGCTATGACTTTGCCATGCTTAATGCTTGTCACTAGGGCCCGAGTGCCATGATTTCAAATATGAACCTATTATGTTTCCATGAATATATGTGAGTTCTTGATCCTATCTTGCAAGTCAATAGTCACCTACTATGTGTTATGATCCGGCAACCCCGAAGTGACAATAATCGGGACCACTCCCGGTGATGACCGTAGTTTGAGGAGTTCATGTATTTACTAAGTGCTAATGCTTTGGTCTGGTACTCTATTAAAAGGAGGCCTTAATATCCCTTAGTTTCCAATAGGACCCCGCTGTCACGGCAGGGTAGGACAAAAGATGCCATGCAAGTTCTTTTCCATAAGCACGTATGACTATATTCGGAATACATGCCTACATTACATTGATGAACTGGAGCTAGTTCTGTGTCATCCTATGTTATAACTTTTGCATGATGAATTGCATCCGACATAATTATCCATCATTGATCCATTGCCTACGAGCTTTTCACATATTGAACTTTGCTCAATTAATTCTCCATTGCCATTGTTACGATTGCTACAAAACTGCTACTGTTACTTTTGCCATCGTTACCGTTACCTCCATATTACTTTGCTACTAAATACTTTGCTACAGACATTAAGTCTTCCAGGTATGGTTGAATTGACAACTCAGCTGCTAATACTTGAGAATATTCTTTGGCTCCCCTTGTGTCGAATCAATAAATTTGGGTTGAATACTCTACCCTCGAAAACTGTTGCGATCCCCTATACTTGTGGGTTATCAAGACTTTTTTCTGGCGCCGTTGCCGGGGAGCATAGCTCTATTCTTTGAGTCACTTGGGATTTATATTTGTTGATCACTATGAGGAATTTGAAAGATGAAAGAACCAAGATATTTCCCTCAACTACGAGGGGATGTAAGGAACTGCCATCTAGCTCTGCACTTGATCCACCTTCTGTTATGAGTAAATTTGTGACACCTACACCTGCATTTGCTATTGATTCTGATATGTCGCATGTTATTGATGATGCCACTTCTGCTATGCATGATGCTTATGATGAAACTACTTCTCTGCTTGATAATATTGTGCCATTAGGTGAATTTCTCGATGAACAATTTGCTAGGGTTAGAGAGAATGAAATTATTGAAACTGATAATATTAATGGAAGTGATGATGAAGATTCTCCCCTAGATATGAATTGCCTGTTGTGCCTGAGGGTTATGTTATGGATGAAGAAACTGCTAGAGACCTTTTTGCTTGCAATGATAGATATGATCTTAAGAAACTGTTAGCTAAGCTGAAAGAAAAGTCTCTGAATGCTAGAATGAAATGACCCTGCTTTTGCTAATTCATCTATTTGTGTTACTGATAAGGATTATGATTTCTCTGTCAATCCTGAGTTAATTACTTTGGTTGAATCTGATCCTTTCTATGGCTATGAATCCGAAACTGTTGTGGCACATCTTACTAAATTGAATGATATAGCCACCCTATTCACTCATGAGGAAAAAAATCTGCTTTTATTATATCCTTGAATTGTTTCCTTTCTCATTAAAGGGTGATGCTAAGATATGGTTTAATTCTCTTGCTCCTGGTTGTGTGTGTAGTCCCTAGGATATGATTTATTACTTCTCTGCAAAATATTTCCCCTCTCATAAGAAACAAGCTGCCTTTAAGGGAAATATTTAACTTTGTGCAGATCGAAGAAGAGAGTCTCCCACAAGCTTGGGGGAGGCTTCTCCGATTACTTAATGCTTTGCCTGATCATCCTCTCAAGAAAAATGAAATACTTGATATGTTTTATAATGGACTAACCGATGCTTCCAGAGACCACCTGGAGAGTTGTGCTGGTTGTGTTTTCAGGGAAAGAACTGTTGAGCAAGCTGAATTGCTATTGAATAATATATTGAGTAATGATAATGATTGGACACTTGCTGAACCAACTCCTAAGCCAACTCCGAAGAAAAGGGGTATTCTATTTCTCAGTCCTGAAGATATGCAAGAGGTAAAGAAATCTATGAAAGAAAAGGGTATTAAAGCTGAAGATGTTAAGAATTTACCACCTATTGAAGAGATACATGGTCTTGATAACCTGACACAAGTAGTAAAGGTAAATTCACTTTATAGATTTGATAAGTGTGAAATCCCATCTACTAAGTTTGCTAGTCAATGCTTGGATGAGTTTGATAATTTTATGATTAAACAAGAAGACTTCAATGCTTACTTTGGTAGACAATTGAAACGTAATGCTTATATGGTTGAACATTTGAGTGATTATATGTCTAGAGTTAAAGGTGACCTTAAGCTTATTAGTAAACATGCATCCATGGTTACCACTCAAGTAGAACAAGTACTTAAAGCACAAGATGATTTGCTCAATGAATTAAATAATAAGAAAAATGATAATGCTGTTAGATTTATGACTAGAGGTGGTAGAATGACCCAGGAACCTTTGTATCCTGAGGGACTTCCTAAGAGAGTTGAGCAAGATTCTCAGAGAACTAATATTGAGGCACCTAGTCTTTCTAAGAAAAATAAAAATAAAAATGATAGGACCTCGCATGCTTCTAGTGAACCTGTTGTTGACACACCTGAGAATCCCAATGATATTTCTATTTCTGATGCTGAAACACAATCTGGTTATGAACATGAACCTAGTGATAATGTTAATGATGATGTTCATACTTATGCTCAACCTAGAAATAATAATGATGTAGAGATTGAACCTGCTGTTGATCTTGATAACCCACAATCAAAGAATCAACATTATGATAAGAGAGACTTCGTTGCTAGGAAGCACGGTAAAGAAAGAGAACCATGGGTTCAGAAACCCATGCCTTTTCCTCCTAAGCCATCCAAGAAAAAGGATGATGAGGATTTTGAGCGCTTTGCTGAAATGATTAGACCTATGTTTTTGCGTATGCGTTTGACAGATATGCTTAAAATGAATCCCTATGCTAAGTATATGAAAGATATTGTTACAAATAGAAGAAAGATAACGTAAGGTGAGATTTCCACCATGCGTGCTAATTATACTTTTAAGGGTGGAATACCAAGATACTTGGAGATCCAGGAGTACCAGCTATACCATGCTCCATTAAAAGAAACTATGTTAAAACTGCTTTATGTGAACTTGGAGCCGGTGTGAGTGTTATGCCTCTCTCTTTATATCATAGACTTGATTTGAATAAGTTGACACCTACTGAAATCTCTTTGCAAATGGCCGATAAATCAACTGCTATGCCCATCGGTATTTGTGAGGATGTGCCTGTTGTGGTTGCAAACGTTACTATTTTAACGGACTTTGTTATTCTTGATATTCCCGAGGACGACAGTATGTCGATCATCCTTGGTAGACCTTTTCTAAATACTGCAGGGGCTGTTATAGATTGCAACAAAGACAATGTCACTTTTCATGTTAATGGTAATGAGCATACGGTACACTTTCCGAAGAAACAACCTCAAGTTCATAGTATCAATTCTATTGGAAAAATCTCAACTATTACTATTGGAGGTTTTGAATTCCCTCTTCCTACTGTCAAAAAGAAATATGATATTCTTATTGTTGGGGATATGCATATCCCTGTTGAGGTAACCTAGTGTTATTCGAAAGTTCTCCGGTTTCATGTTATTCGGAAGAAGTTTGTTAACAAGACTTGATCAACCTTGTTAGTGGATTCCTTTTGACGAGCATGAGATGGATGAAGTTATAAAGCACAACTCTCTGTACCCTCCTTTTACTTTCTGTTATTTAGTTTAAATAAAGTAAAAATAATATTTTCTGTGTGTTTTCTGAATTATCCATGCAATAAAAGATACCCCAAAAATAAAAGTTCTCCAAATGCCCTAAAAAGGGAGTATGATTTTTTGTAGAATATTTAAGAATTTTTGGCACTTAGAACACACCAGGGGAACCCACCATATGGCCACGAGGTCTCAGGGCGTGCCCACCCCCCTGGGGCGCGCCCCCTGCCTCGTGGGCCCCACGTGGCCCCCCTCAACTTATTCCAGCACCCACACACATCGTCTTCCTCCAGAAAAATCACCCCGTAGCTCAAACCCGTGTTCTAGCTCGTTTTGCTGCCATTTTCAATCTCCTTGCTCAAAGCTCCATTCACAAAACTGCTTTGGAGCATTGTTCTTTGGTATGTGACTCCTCTGATGGTCCAATTAGTTTTTGTTCTAATGCTTTATTTATTGCAAATTTTTGCTGCTGAGGTGACCCCGTTCTTGAGCTTGCACGTCAAATTTATACGGTCCAAAGTAGTTTTAATGCATGATTTAGCCTCTAGGCACTTGTGGGAGTAGTTGCTATCAATCTTGTTGAGTTTGTTTCACTTTTATTTTGAGTCACTAAAAATTTCAGAAATTTTTCAGAGAAAGAAAATGATGAAGAGATTGTTGAGGGGCTCCTCGAGCTGAAGCTCGAAGGATAAGCAGAATGAGGAGAATAAAAAACCCAAATACAATCTTCCTCGCACTGTGGACGTTCGGCCGTGCGAATGGCCCTGTGATGCATTCTTGAGAGCCGCTGGAATTTACGATGATTTTTATTATTTGGCTGAGAATGCAGGCCTCACCGACTTCCTCCACGACCAGTGTGAAAAGTATCTCCTACTCACTAATATTTTCGTGCAAAACTTTTATTTCCATGCTAGAAAATCACCACCTTCAGTGGAGTTTTATTTATATGACAAGGTTAAACAGATGCCACTCTATGATTTTTGTTTGGTTTGCAAGTTGCCCTTTGTGGGTAGCATCGAGGAACCACATCCTAGTGATGTGGATGGATTTATTGATAGAATTGTTGTAGGGGAAAAGAGAAAAGTTTCAGATGCAAGGACTACTAGTATACATTTGCCTGTTCTACGATACTTTGTAATATTTGCTAGTAGATGCTTAATTGGTCGTGGGAATAGTGGAAACCTTAGTACTCCTGACCTTGCTATTTTGTGCCATGCTTTATTTCGTGATACAACCTTCAGTTTAGGCGCTATTGTTGCTAAACGGTTAAGTCTGAACCGTACAAAGGGCCCCATCTTTGGAAGTATCTTTGCTTCACGCCTTGCTAAACACTTTGAGATACCTATTAGGTATCATGAGAAAGAGGAAAGGTTGCTACCCACTATTTTTCTAGACTATAAGAGTATGGTAGCACATGACTTTATTGTTAAAATAAGAATAAGATACTTAAATATAACTTGATATTTGCTAAAACTCATTGTAAGACTATTATCTTGCCTGCACCCTCTTTGTTTAACATATTTTCAGGCATGTACCTCATCCTGCCCGAGGACATTTATGCATACTGGAAGCTGACACAAGCTCCAGGGCCCGAGCCAGAGCCACCACTTGACCCATATCGGGAGTCTGTTTATCAGTGGGATCCGGAGGAGCTCGCTAACCAGTGGCACCCCGAGGACCCTCCTCAGTACACCAGAGAGGGTAGCTTCGATCCATGGGCATAGACCAACTTAGGCCTAAAGCCTAAGCTTGGGGGAGTACGTATTTCTCACCGACATTACATTCATGTTCACACACTCATTCTAGTGTCGGTGCTCATACTTTTTCATTGTAC
Source organism: Triticum aestivum (assembly GCF_018294505.1). Lineage (NCBI taxonomy): Eukaryota > Viridiplantae > Streptophyta > Magnoliopsida > Poales > Poaceae > Triticum > Triticum aestivum. Next base: position 151,024,791 of record NC_057810.1, read on the forward strand.
TATCCATGCTAGTTTATTTTCTTTTCTTGCTTTCTTCTTGTGTGTTTGAAAAACCTTAAGAAAAACAAAAAAAAATAGTTGTAGCCTTCAGCTAGTTTACCTTCCATGCTTGTAGTAGTAATATTAAAAGAAAACCCCAAAAGATTTCTCGTTCTTCTTTTGCTTGTTGGGAGCTTTCTCGTGTAAATAGTTTTATTTCTTTCCTTTTCTTTGGGAGTCGAGAGGAGAAGACCACGATGAAAATGTTGAGTGGCTCTCATATGCATTATTGTTGATCTAACCAAGAGCCCATATTACGTTGTCTTCTCCTTTGCATTAAATGCTAGCAGATTCCAGCTTAGTCCAATGCACATGCACTATTATTATTATCCACACTGTTCGGTCGTGCAAGTGAAAGGCAATAATGACGATATATGATGAAATGATTGAGATGAGAGGAGCTGGTGTGAACTCAACCTATCTTGTTTTTGTAAATATGATTAGTTCATCATTCCTGATTCAGCCTATTATGAATGAAACATGCATGCAATGACGATTTGAGATTATAGTTGCTCATGCCATGCTTAATTAGCTAGGAGTTTATAATGGTTTGTCTTGCGTGCCAACATGCTATTAAAATGGTTGTGATGTGGTATGATAGGGTGGTATCCTCCTTTGAATGATTCAAGTGGCTTGACTTGGCACATGCTCACGCATGTAGTTGAAATAAAATCAACATAGCCTTCACTATATTTACGTTCATGGTGATTTATATCCTGCTCATGCTTGTACTCATTGTTGGTTAATATTAATGCATGTTCGTGATTGTTGTCACTCTCTAGTTGGTCGCTTCCCAGTCTCTTTCTAGCCTTCACTTGTACTAAGCGGGAATACCTTCCTATATGTGGTATTTACCTACCGTTTCAAGTAAATTTGTATGTGCCAAACTCTAAACCTTCAAATGAAATTCTATTTTGTATGCTCGAATAGCTCATGCATCAACTAGGATTGTCTATATCTTCCATGCTAGGCGGGTTATTCTCACGATGAGTGGACTCCGCTCATCATTCACGAGAAAATGGACGGTAACCAGGATGCCAAGTCCCATGCTCAAATCAAATCAAAATAAATGCAAACAAAACTCCCCTAGGATTGTTGTTAGTTGGATGGCACCCATTGTTTCGGGCCAGATGGATTGATGCTCATTGGTGGTGGGGGAGTATAAACTTTACCATTCTATTTGGGAACCACCTATAATGTATGTAGCATGGAAGACATCGAGATCTCTTGGTTGTTATGTTGACAATGAAAGTATGCCACTCAAAATATGATTTATCTATGTTTCAAAACTGGAGCTCTGGCACCTCTGCAAATCCCTGCTTCCCTCTACGATGGGCCTATCTATTTACTTTTATGTTGAGTCATCATCCTCTTATTAAAAAGCACCAGTTGGAGAGCACCGCTGTCATTTGCATGCATTGCTATTAATTTACATTGAGTATGACTGTGAGTGGATCTCTTTTGCCATGAATTACAATATCTAGTGAGTCCTTGATCTTCAGGGGTGCTCTACATTTATGTTTTGCGGTCTCGGAAAGGGCCAGAGAGATACCAGCTTGTTATATCATATTATGATTGTTTTGAGAAAGTGTTCTCATCCAAGATTTATTATTGTTGCTCACTAGTTGATTATGCCATTGATATGAGTAAACATGAGACGTAGGTGTTATTGTGAATATGGTTAGTTCATAATCTTTGCTGAAAGCTTGAATGCTGGCTTTACATATTTGCAACAACAAGATCAAACAGAGTTTGTAAAAGTTTTTCTTTATCACTTTCAGTTTGTGAACTGAATTGCTTGAGGACAAGCAAATGTTTAAGCTTGGGGGACTTGATATGTCTCCAACGTATCTAATTTTCCAAACACTTTTGTCCTTGTTTTGGACACTAACTTACATGATTTGAATGGAACAAATCCGGACTGATGCTGTTGTCAGCAGAATTGCCATGGTGTTATTTTTGTGCAGAAATAAAAGTTCTTGCAATGACCTAAAAATCCACGGAGACACGTTATGGAATTAATAAAAAATATTTGTGAAAGAATCAGCGTAAGGGGGCCCACAGCCTCTCCACGAGGGTGCAGGGCACGCCCACCCCCCTGGGGCGCGCCCCCTGCCTCGTGGGCCCCCTGGACCTCCACCGACCTCAAATCCAATGCTACGTCTTGAGCTTGCGTTGGTTTTCCTTGAAGAGGAAAGGGTGATGCAGCAATAGTAGCGTAAGTATTTCCCTCAGTTTTTGAGAACCAAGGTATCAATCCAGTAGGAGGCTCCTCAAAAGTCCCACGCACCTACACAAACAAACAAAGAACTCGCAACAACCGCAATAAAGGGGTTGTCAATCCCTTCACAGCTACTTGCGAAAGCGAGATCTGATAGAGATAGTATTGATAAGATAAATATATTTTTTGGTATTTTATAATATAGATGCAAAAAGTAAAGATGCAAATAAAAGTAGATTGAAAGATTATATGATAAAAGATAGACCCGGGGGCCATAGGTTACACTAGTGGTTTCTCTCAAGATAGCATAAGTATTATGGTGGGTGAACAAATTACTGTCGAGCAATTGATAGAAAAGCGAATAATTATGACATTATCTAGGCACGATCATGTATATAGGCATCACGTCCGTGACAAGTAGACCGACTCCTGCCTGCATCTACTACTATTACTCCACACATCGACCACTATCCAGCATGCATCTAGAGTATTAAGTTCATAAGAACAGAGTAACGCATTAAGAAAGATGACATGATGTAGAGGGATAAACTCATGCAATATGATATAAACCCCATCTTTTTATCCTCGATGGAAACAATACAATACGTGCCTTGCAACCCTTTCTGTCACTAGGTAAGGACACCGCAAGATTGAACCCAAAGCTAAGCACTTCTCCCATGGCAAGAAAGATCAATCTAGTAGGCCAAACCAAACTGATAATTCGAAGAGACTTGCAAAGATAACTCAATCATACATAAAAGAATTCAGAGAAGATTCAAATATTTCTCATAGATAAACTTGATCATAAACCCACAATTCATCGGATCTCGACAAACACACCACAAAAAGAGTTTACATCAAATAGATCTCCACAAGAGAGGGGGAGAACATTGTATTGAGATCCAAAAAGAGAGAAGAAGCCATCTAGCTAATAACTATGGACCTGAAGGTCTGTGGTAAACTACTCACAACTCATCGAAGGGGCTATGGTGTTGATGTAGAAGCCCTCCGTGTTTGATTCCCCCTCCGGCGGAGAGCCGACGAAGGCTCCAAGATGGGAACTCACGGATACAAAAGGTTATGGCTGTGGAAATTGTGTTTTGGTGCCTCCCTGGATGTTTTTGGGGTACGTAGGTATATATAGGAGGAAGAAGTACGTCGGTGGCCGCTCGAGGGGCCCAGGAGACAGGGGCGTGCCCAGGAGGGGTGGGCGCGCCCTCCTATCTCCTGTCCGCCTCGATTGCTTCTTGACTTGCACTCCAAGTCCTCTAGATCATGTTCGTTCCAAAAATCACGCTCCCGAAGGTTTCATTCCGTTTGGACTCCGTTTGATATTCCTTTTCTTCGAAATACAGAAATATGCAAAAAAAACAGCAATACGGGCTGGGCCTCCAGTTAGTAGGTTAGTCCCAAAAATGATATAAATGTGTAAAATAAAGCCCATAAACATCCAAAAGGGGTAATATAATAGCATGGAACAATCAAAAATTATAGATACGTTGGAGATGTATCAAGCATCCCCAAGCTTAATTCCTGCTCGTCCTCTAGTAGGTAAATGATAAAAATAGATTTTTTGATGTGGAATGCTACCTAGCATAATTCTCAATGTAATTTTCTTTATTGTGGCATGAATGTTCAGATCCAAATGATTTAAGATAAAAGCTTATAAAACATAAAAATAATAATACTTCGAAGCATACTAACAAATAATCATGTCCTATCAAAATAGCATAGCCAAAGAAAGCTTATCCCTACAAAATCATATAGTTAGGCCATGCTTCATTTTCATTACACAAAATACTCCCATCATGTACAACCCCGATGACGAGCCGAGCAATTGGTTCATACTTTTTAACGCGCTTCAGATTTTTTCAACTCTTACGCAATACATGAGCGCAAGCCATGGACATAGCACTATGGTGGTATATAGTGGTGGTTGTAAGGAAAAAAGGGAGAAGATAGTCTCACATCAACTAGGCGTATCAACAGGCTATGGAGATGCCCATTAATAGATATCAATGTGAGTGAGTAGGGATTGCCATGCAACTGATGCACTAGAGCTATAAATGTATGAAAACTCAACAAAAGAAACTAAGTGGGTGTGCATCCAACTTGCTTGCTCACGAAGACCTAGGGCATTTTGAGGAAGCCCATCATAGGAATATACAAGCCAAGTTCTACAACGAAAAATTCCCACTAGTATATGGAAGTGACAACATAGGAGACTCTCTATCATGAAGATCATGGTGCTATTTTGAAGCACAAGTGTGGAAAAGAGATAGTAGCAATTGTCCCTTCTCTCTTTTTCTCTCATTTTTTTATTTTATTTTTTTTCTTTGGCCTTTTTTTCCTTTTGGCCTTTCTCTCTCTTTTTTCTTTTTTTCTTTCTTTGTAAAGTCCGAAGTCTCATCCTGACTTGTGGGGGAATCATAATCTTCATCATCCTTTCCTCACTAGGACAATGCTCTAATAATGAAGATCATCACACTTTTATTGATTTACAACTCAAAGCTAGAACAAGATATGACTCTATATGAATGCCTCCGGCGGTGTACCGGGATATGCAATGAATCAAGAGCGACATGTATGAAAATTATGAAGGTGGCTTTGCCACAAATACGATGTCAACTACATGATCATGCAAAGAGCAATATGACAATGATGGAGCGTGTCATAATAAACGGAACAGTGGAAAGTTGCATGGCAATATATCTCGGAATGGCTATGGAAATGCCATAATAGGTAGGTATGGTGGCTGTTTTGAGGAAGGTAAATAATGGGTGCATGCTACCGGCGAAAGTTGCACGGTATAATAGAGGCTATCTAAATGGAAGGATGAGTGTGCGTATATCCATGGACTCACATTAGTCATAAAGAACTCATATACTTATTGCAAAAGTCTACTTAGCCCTCGAAGCAAAATACTACTACGCATGCCCCTAGAGGGATAGATTGGTAGGAAAACACCATCGCTCGTCCCCGACTGCCACTCATAAGGAAGACAGTTAAAAGAGCACCTCATGCAACAAATTTGTCACACAACTTTTACCATACGTGCATGCTATGGGACTTGCCAACCTCAACACAAGTATTTCTCAATTTCATAATTACACACTAGCATGACTCTAACATTACTACCTTTATATCTCAAAACAATTATCAAGCATCAAATTGATCCTAGTGTTTAATGCACTTTCTATGATAGTTTTTATTATACCCAACTTGGATGCTCATCATTCTAGGACCAAATTCATAACCATAGAAAATACCATGATGTTCTAAGAGACTCTCAAAATAATATAAGTGAAGCATGAGAGACTAGCAATTTCTACAAAATTAAGCCACCGCCGTGCTCTAAAAGATATAAGTGAAGCACTAGAGAAAAAAACTATCTAGCTCAAAAGATATAAGTGAAGCACATAGCATATTCTAATAAATTCTAATCAAGTGGGCTTCTCCCAAAAGGTGTGTAAATCAAGGATGATTGTGGTGAACTAAAATGCAAAGACTAATATAATACACGACGCTCCAAGCAAAACACATATCATGTGGCGAATAAAAATATAGCTCCAAGTAAAGTTACCAATGAACGAAGACGAAAGAGGGGATGCCTTCCGGGGGCATCCCCAAGCTTAGGCTTTTGGCTATTCTTGAATATCTTGGGGTGCCTTGGGCATACCCAAGCTTAGGCTCTTGCCACTCCTTATTCCATAGTCCATCAAAGCTTTACCCAAAACTTGAAAACTTCACAACACAAAACTCAACTGGAAATCTCATAAGCTCCATTAGTGAAAGAAAGCAAAACCACCACATAAGGTACTGTAATGAACTCATTCTTTATTTATTTTGGTGTTAAACCTACTGTATTCCAAGTTCTCTATGGTTCATACCACTTAATACTAGCCATAGATGCATCAAAATAAGCAAACAACACACGAAAAACAGAATATGTCAAAAACAGAACAGTCTGTAGCAATCTGTAACTAACGCAAACTTCTGGAACTCTAAAAATCCTACCAAAATAGGAAGTCCTGGAAAATTTGTTTATTGATCAGCAGAAGAAAGAATCAATGCAAAAGCACGTTTTTGTGATTTATTGATTTTTTTTCTCGTGAGTGCAAAGTTTCTGTTTTTTAGCAGAATCAAATCAACTATCATCATAGGTTATCCTATATGTTCTACTTGGCACACACACGAATTAAAACATAAAAACACATCTAAACAGAAGGTAGATGAAAAATTTATTACTAAACAAGAACAAAAACAAAAAACATAAAGAAAATTGGGTTGCCTCCCAACTAGCGCTATCGTTTAACGCCCCTAGCTAGGCATAAAAGCGAAGATAGATCTAAGTAGTGCCATCTTTGGCACTTGATTCATAGGTAGCTCGCATGATAGATTCATAAGGTAATTTGACTTTCTTTCTTGGAAAGTGCTCCATGCGTTTCTTTAATGGAAATTGGAATCTAATATTCCCTTCCTTCATATCAATAATCGCACCAATCGTTCTAAGGAAAGGTCTACCAAGAATAATAGGGCAAGAAAGATTGCAATCTATATCAAGAACGATAAAATCTACGGGCACCAAATTTCTATTTGCAACAATGAGAACATCACTGATCCTTTCCATTGGCTTTTTAATGGTGGAATCCGCAAGGTGCAAATTTAAAGAGCAATCATCAAGATCATGGAAACCTAGAATATCACATAAAGTTTTCGGAATCGTGGAAACACTAGCACCCAAATCACACAAAGCAAAACACTCATGATCTTTAATTTTAATCTTTATAGTAGGTTTCCACTCATCATTAAGTTTTCTAGGTATAGAAACTTCCAAATTAAGTTTTTCATCAAAAGATTGCATCAAGGCATCAACGATATGTTTGGTAAAAGCTTTATTTTGACTATAAGCTTGAGGAGAATTAACAACGGATTGCAAAAAGGAAATACAACTTTCTAAAGAACAATTATCATAATCAAATTCCTGGAAATCCGAGATAGTGGGTTCAATACTATTTAAAGTCATGACCTCTCCAATCCCACTTTTACCAAATTTAGCATCAAGATCTAAAAACTCCGAATTCTTGGGACACCTTCTAAATAAAGTTGACTCATCTCCAGTCCCATTATTATCAAGATTCATATTTCAAAACAAAGATCTAATAGGAGACACATCAATAAATTTAAGATCTTCATCATTATTTTCATGGAAACTAGAAGAACACGCCTTTACAAAGCAATCTTTCTTAGCACGCAATCTAGCGGTTCTTTCCTTGCACCCATCAATGGAAATTCTCATGGATTTGAGAGACTCATTGATATCATGCTTAGGAGGAGTAGATATAAGTTTAAGAGAATCAATATAAAGCGAAAGTCTATCAACGTTCCTAGCCAAATCATCAACTTTGAGCAATTTTTCTTCAAGCAAAGCATTAAAATTCTTTTGAGAAATCATAAATTCTTTCACACTATTCTCAAAATCAGAGGGCATCTTATTAAAATTACCATAAGAATTATTGTAGGAATTTCCATAATTATTAGAGGAATTACTAGGGAACGGTCTAGAATTAAAGTTTCCTCTATAAGCATTGTATTCAAAACTATTCCTACCAACAAAATTCACATCCATAGATTCATTATTATTCTCAATCAAAGTAGACAAAGGCATATCATTGGTATCAAGAGGAGTATTTTTAGTAGCAAACAACTTCATAAGTTCATCCATCTTTCCACTCAAAACATTGATTTTTTCTATAGCATGCACTTTTTTTACTAGAAGATCTTTCAGTGTGCCATTGAGAATAATTAGCCATAATATTATCAAGAAGTTTTGTAGCATCTCCTAACGTGATTTCCATAAACGTGCCTCCCGTGGCCGAATCTAAAAGATTTCTAGAAGCAAAGTTCAAACCGACATAAATTTTTTGTATGATCATCCATAAATTCAAACCATGAGTAGGGCAATTGCGAATCATCAATTTCATTCTTTCCCAAGATTGGGAAACATGCTCATGATCAAGTTGTTTAAAATTCATAATATCGTTCCTAAGATTGATAATCTTAGCGGGAGGAAAATACTTAGATATAAAAGCATCTTTGCACTTGTTCCAAGAATCAATACTATTTTTAGGCAAAGACGAAAACCAAACTTTAGCACGATCTCTAAGTGAAAACGGAAATACTTCAACTTAAATATATCATTATCCGTATCTTTCTTCTTTTTCATATCACACAAATCAACAAAGTTGTTTAGATGAGTAGCGGCATCTTCACTAGGAAGGCCGGCAAATTGATCTTTCATAACAAGATTTAGCAAAGCAGTATTGATTTCACAAGACTCAACATCATTAATAGGAGCAACCGGAGTACTAACGAAATCATTATTATTGGTATTGGAGAAATCACACAATTTGGTATTATCTTGCGCCATGGCAACAAGTAATCCAACACACAAGCAAATAGAAAAAGGCAAGCGAAAGAGACAGAGAGAGATTGGGAAAGAGAGGGCAAATAAAGCAGCAAGGGTGAAGTGGGGGAGAGGAAAACAAGAGGCAAATGGCAAATAATGTAAATGCGAGGGAGATGAGTTTGTGATGGGTACTTGGTATGTCTTGACTTGAGCGAAGACCTCCCCGGCAACGGCGCCACAAATTCTTCTTGCTACGTCTTGAGCTTGCGTTGGTTTTCCTTGAAGAGGAAAGGGTGATGTAGCAATAGTAGCATAAGTATTTCCCTCAGTTTTTGAGAACCAAGGTATCAATCCAGTAGGAGGCTCCTCAAAAGTCCCACGCACCTACACAAACAAACAAAGAACTCGCAACCAACGCAATAAAGGGGTTGTCAATCCCTTCACGGCCACTTGCGAAAGTGAGATCTGATAGAGATAGTATGATAAGATAAATATATTTTTGGTATTTTATAATATAGATGCAAAAAGTAAAGATGCAAATAAAATTAGATTGAAAGCTTATATGATAAAAGATAGACCCGGGGGCCATAGGTTTCACTAATGGCTTCTCTCAAGATAGCATAAGTATTACGGTGGGTGAACAAATTACTGTCGAGCAATTGATAGAAAAGAGAATAATTATGAGATTATCTAGGCATGATCATGTATATAGGCATCACGTCTATGACAAGTAGACCGACTCCTGCCTGCATCTACTACTATTACTCCACACATCGACCACTATCCAGCATGCATCTAGAGTATTAAGTTCATAAGAACAGAGTAACACATTAAGAAAGATGACATGATGTAGAGGGATAAACTCATGCAATATGATATATACCCCATCTTTTTATCCTTGATGGCAACAATACAATACGTGCCTTGCAACCCTTTCTGTCACTGGGTAAGGACACCGCAAGATTGAACCCAAAGCTAAGCACTTCTCCCATGGCAAGAAAGATCAATCTAGTAGGCCAAACCAAACTGATAATTCAAAGAGACTTGCAAATATAACTCAATCATACATAAAAGAATTCAGAGAAGATTCAAATATTTCTCATAGATAAACTTGATCATAAACCCACAATTCATTGGATCTTGACAAACACACCGCAAAAGAGTTTACATCGAATAGATCTCCACAAGAGAGGGGGAGAACATTGTATTGAGATCCAAAAATAGAGAAGAAGCCATCTAGCTAATAACTATGGACCCGAAGGTCTGTGGTAAACTACTCACAACTCACCGGAGGGGCTATGGTGTTGATGTAGAAGCCCTCCATGGTCGATTCCCCCTCCGGCAGAGGGCCGACGAAGGCTCCAAGATGGGATCTCACGGATGCAGAAGGTTACAGCGGTGGAAATTGTGTTTCAGTGGCTCCCTGGATGTTTTCGGGGTACGTAGGTATATATATGAGGAAGAAGTACATCGGTGGCCGCTCGAGGGGCCCAGGAGACAAGGGGCGCACCCAAGAGGGTTGGGCGTGCCTTCCTATCTCCTGGCCGCCTCGATTGCTTCTTGACTTGCACTCTAAGTCCTCTGGATCACGTTCGTTCCAAAAATCACGCTCCCAAAGGTTTCATTCCGTTTGGACTCTGTTTGATATTCCTTTTCTTCGAAATACTGAAATAGGCCAAAAAACAGTAATACGGGCTGGGCCTCCGGTTAGTAGGTTAGTCCCAAAAATGATATAAATGTGTAAAATAAAGCCCATAAACATCCAAAAGGGGTAATATAATAGCATGGAACAATAAAAAATTATAGATACGTTGGAGACATATCATCCAACTCTATACATTCCCGTTCAGGGAGAAAAAATTAGAGAGAAGGATTCATCACGTTTTATGATGCAGAGCCGCTGCCAAGCCCTAATCTTCCTCGGGAGGGTTGCTCTGGAGTCCGTTCGGGGCTCCGAAGCGGGGAATTTGTCGCCATCGTCATAATCAACCATCCTCCATCACCAATTTCATGATGCTCACCGCCATGGTGAGTAATCCCATCGTAGGCTTGCTGGACGATGATGGGTTTGATGAGATTTACCATGTAATCGAGTTAGTTTTGTTAGGGTTTGATCCCTAGTATCCATTATGTTCTAAGATTGATGTTGCTATGACTTTGCCATGCTTAATGCTTGTCACTAGGGCCCGAGTGTCATGATTTCAGATCTGAACCTATTGTGCTTTCATGAATATATGTGAGTTCTTGATCCTATCTTGCAAGTCAATAGTCACCTACTATGTGTTGTGATCTGGCAACCCTGAAGTGACAATAATCGGGACCACTCCCGGTGATGACCGTAGTTTGAGGAGTTCATGTATTCACCAAGTGCTAATGCTTTGGTCTGGTACTCTATTAAAAGGAGGCCTTAATATCCCTTAGTTTCCAATAGGACCCCGCTGCCATGGGAGGGTAGGACAAAAGATGTCATGCAAGTTCTTTTCCATAAGCACGTATGACTATATTTGGAATACATGCCTACATTACATTGATGAATTGGAGCTAGTTTTGTGTCACCCTATGTTATAAATGTTGCATGATGAATTGCATCCGACATAATTATCCATCATTGATCCATTGCCTACGAGTTTTTCACATATTGAACTTTGCTCAGTTTATTCTCCATTGCCATTGTTACGATTGCTACAAAACTGCTACTATTACTTTTGCCATCATTACCGTTACCTCCATATTACTTTGCTACTAAATACTTTGCTGCAGATATTAAGTCTTCCAGGTGTGGTTGAATTGACAACTCAGCTGCTAATTACTTGAGAATATTCTTTGGCTCCCCTTGTGTCGAATCAATAAATTTGGGTTGAATACTCTACCCTCAAAAACTGTTGCGATCCCCTATATTTGTGGGTTATCACCCCTCTAGATGCATCTAGGGTCGCCGTCCCCCTCTCCCCTTCACCCTATAAATATAGGGGTGGGGGTGGGAGGGCAGCCACACCCTTCCCCTGGCACAGCCCTCCCCCTCCTACACCTCCTCCTCCTCCATTGATCTTGGCGAAGCTCTGCCGGAGAACCACGAGCTCCACCACCACGCTGTCGTGCTGCTGGAGTTATCCCTCAACTTCTCCTTCCCCCTTGTTGGATCAAGAAGGAGGAGACGTCCTCGGGCTGTACATGTGGTGAACGTGGAGGCGCCGTTCGTTCGGCGCTTGGATCGGATCTTCCGTGATTTGAATCGCCGCGAGTACAACTCCATCAACAGCGTTCTTATAGCGCTTCCGCTTAGAGATCTTCAAGGGCATGAAGATGCACTCCCTCTCTCTCTCTCTCATTGCTAGCATCTTCTAGATTGATCTTGGTGACATGTAGGAATTTTTTTGAATTATTACTATGTTATATATGTGATGTATGAGATTGATCACGTTCTTGTAATAGGAATCACGACTTGCATGTCGATGAGTATGACAATCGGCAAGAGCCATAGGAGTTGTCTTAATTTATTGTATGACCTGCGAGTCAATATAAGCGCCATGTAATTACTTTACTTTATTGCTAACCGTTAGCCATAGTAGTAGAAGTAATAGTTGGCAAGACAACTTCGTGAAGACACGATGATGGAGATCATGGTGTCATGCCGGTGACGATGGTGATCATGCCGTGCCTCGAAGATGGAGATCAAAAAGCGCAAGATGATCCATATCATGTCACTTTATGATTCGCATGTGATGTTTGTCATGTTTACATATTATTTGCTTAGACCGACGGTAGCATAAATAAGATGACCCCTCACTAAAATTTCAAGGAATGTGTTCCCCCTAACTGTGCACCGTTGCGAAGGTTCGTTGTTTCGAAGCATAATGTGATGATCGGATGTGATAGATTCTAACATTCGCATACAACGGGTGTAAGCCAGATTTACACATGCGAAACACTTAGGTTGACTTGATGAGCCTAGCATGTACAGACATGGCCTCAGAACATGAGAGGCCGAAAGGTCGAACATGAGTCATATGGTAGATGCGATCAACATGGAGATGTTCACCGTTGACGACTAGCCCGTCTCACGTAATGATCGGACACGGCCTAGTCAATTCGGATCATGTATCACTTAGATGACTAGAGGGATGTCTATCTAAGTGGGAGTTCATTGAATAATTTGATTAGATGAACTTAATTATCATGAACTTAGTCTAATATTGTCTTTACAATCTATCCTGTAGATCCAATGGCCCACGGTAATGTTGCCCTCAACTTCAACGCGTTCCTAGTGAAAACCAAGCTGAAAGACGATGGAAGCAACTATACGGACTGGGTCCATAACTTGAGGATCATCCTCATAGCTGCCAATAAAGCATATGTCCTTGAAGCACCGCTAGGTGATGCACCCATTTTCCCAGCAACTCAAGATGTTATGAATGCCTGGCAGTCGCGTACTGATGATTACTTGCTGGTTCAGTGCGGCATGCTTTACAGCTTAGAATCGGGGCTCCAAAAGCATTTTGAGCAACACAGAGCATATGAGATGTTCCAAGAGCTGAAAATGGTTCTCGAAGCTCATGCCCTAGTCGAGAGATATGAAGACTCCGACAAGTTCTAAAGTTGTAAGACGGAGGAAAATAGTTCTGTCAGCGAGCATATACTCAAAATGTCTGGGTTGCACAACTGCTTGTCTCATCTGGGAGTTAATCTTCCAGATGACTCGGTCATTGACAGAATCCTCGAGTCGCTTCCACCTAGCTACAAGAGCTTTGTGATGAACAAAAATATGCAAGGGATGGAGAAGTCCATTCCTGAGTTATATTCAATGCTGAAATTAGCGGAGGTGGAGATCAAAAAGGAACATCAAGTGTTGATGGTGAATAAGACCACTAGTTTCAAGAAAGGCAAGGGAAAGAATAATTTCAAGAAGGATGACAAGGGATTTGCCGCGCCCGGTAAGTCAGTTGCCGGGAAGAAGCCAAATAATGGACCCAAGCCTGAGACTGAGTGCTTTTATTGCAAGGGAAGTGGTCGCTGGAAGCGGAACTGCCCCAAGTACTTAGCGGATAAGAAGGCTGGCAACGCCAAAGGTATATATGATATACATGTTATTGATGTGTACCTTACCAGCGCTCATAGTAGCTCCTGAGTATTTGATACCGGTGCGGTTGCTCACATTTGTAACTCAAAACAGGAGCTGCGGAATAAGCGGAGACTGGCGAAGGAGGAGGTGACGATGCGCGTCGGGAATGGTTCCAAGCTCGATGTGATCGCCGTCGGCATGCTACCTCTACATCTACCTTCGGGAATAGTTTTAAACCTCAATAATTTTTATTTAGTACCAGCTTTGGGCATGAACATTGTATCTGGATCTCGTTTGATGCGAGATGGCTACTCATTTAAATCCGAGAATAATGGTTGTTCTATTTATATGATAGACATGTTTTATGGTCATGCCCCACTAGTCAATGGTTTATTTTTATTAAATCTCGAACGTGATGTTACACATATTCATAGTGTGAATACCAAAAGATGTAAGGTTGATAATGATAGTCCCACATACTTGTGGCACTGCCACCTTGGTCACATCAGTGTCAAACGCATGAAGAAAATCCATGCAGATGGACTTTTGGAGTCTCTTGATTATGAATCATTTGACACGTGTGAACCATGCCTCATGGGCAAAATTACCAAGACTCCTTTCTCCGGAATAATGGAGCGGGCAACCTGTTGGGGAACGTAGTAATTTAAAAATTTTCTTACGCACACGCAAGATCATGGTGATGCATAGCAACGAGAGGGGAGAGTGTGTCCACGTATCCTCATAGACCAAAAGCGGAAGCGTTAGCACAACGCGGTTGATGTAGTCGTACGTCTTCACAACCTGACCGATCAAGCACTGAAAGCACGACACCTCCGAGTTCTTGCACACGTTCAGCTCGATGACGTCCCTCGAACTCCGATCCAGCCAAGTGTCGAGGGAGAGTTCCGTCAGCATGACGGTGTGGTGACGATGATGATGTTCTACCGTCGCAGGGCTTCGCCTAAGCATCGCTACAATATTATCGAGGAGGACTATGGTGGAGGGGGGCACCGCACACGACTAAGAGATCAATGATCAATTGTTGTGTCTATGCGGTGCCCCCCTCCCTTGTATATATAAAGGAGTGGAGGAGGGGGCCGGCCAAGGGGAGGAGGCGCGCCCAAGGGGGGAGTCCTACTCCCACCGGGAGTAGGACTCCTCCTTTTCCAATTTGGAGAGGGAGAGGGAAGGAAGAGGAAGGAGGGAGGAAGGAAAGGGGGGCCCAGCCCCCCTCCCAATTCGGATTGGGCTTGGGGGGGCGCCCCCTCC